>NW_024039554.1:0-217500 GCF_016077235.1 Cyprinodon tularosa
GACAGGGTTTTCTGTCAGGGACCAAATACATGCTAAGTTAAAAGAATATGAATCATTATATTTTATCTATTAATTGTTCTGTATTAAATACTGGCTGTGAAACATTTTTGATTTACAATGTACAGAGATGCAGAACTATGATTAACAGACGGTATATTTGTGCTGACCTTGACTATTATTTTACTAACGTGTGCGCTAACTGGGATATTGCTGTAAAGTAATCCACCAATCTGCTGGGACAGTAGGGGTGGGTATTGGCAAAGAAGTCATGATTCGATTCGAATCACGATTCACATGCCACGATACGATTCTATTACGATGCATCACGATACTTGAAATATTGCAATGCATTGCAATATTTTCACTGAACACTGTAGGAAAAGGATACAGCCATTACCAGTGGCTGACTGACTGGGTATGATCTGGATAGTGTCTTCAATTGATACATAACTGAAAGCAACTGAATTCATACATAGCTGTATTTATTGAAACGAATTTTGGAGGTGTTGCCATGAAAACAAACACTGGACACAAATATTACTATTACTGGCATGGACACACTGACAAAAAGATCTTAGGATTCATCAAACTTAAAATAACAAAATAAGGATAATTAGTGCCGTTTACATGGCTTCAGTGGTCCTTTAAACCAATGAAATAAAAACATTCAAATGTATATTTCCCCTTTTGCAAATGACGTGCGTCATATTAATTTAATTTTTACCTTCTTTGTTTTTAAAGCCAAAATGCATCCAAGCATCTGACTTGAAATGTGATGGAGCCGGGCGAATTTTCTCAGTCTCCTCCATGTTTTGTTTTTGAATGAGTCGTCACAGTATCCCACAGCCGGAAATGTTTGTGACACAAGGCATCGGGCGTCAACACATCCGCAGCGACATCTTCTGGACTGGAAGTTGTATTCCACTTGGTTTGGCTGATGTGCGCCAACCATTCATGTATTTTATTTGTTCATTTTTTTAAATTAAGAATCGATACTTGGCGTCAAGAATCGACTCAGTAGATCACAAAAAAATTAAAATCGCGATGCATCATCATGACGATTATTTTGCACACCCCTATGGGACAGACTTTACTCTTACCAGTTGTTTTAAACTGGTTAAACCTTCTTTTTAACATCCCTCTGTGTGAAACTTCTGGTTTCACTCAGAGGGATGTTAAAACTTTACAAAGTGCGTAAATCACCAAAGCACTCAGATCTACCGTGCTAGCTTCTAGCATGTCTTTTTTTGTCATGCTACTCAAAATATGATAATGTTGTTATATCAGAAATAATTAGGTTGTAGAAGTAGAATTATATTTCAACTAAAATGCTTCACCAAAGCTCTACTTGGAAAATGTTGCATATTTTGAAAAAAAAAGAAAAAAGGAGCAGGCTTTTATTGTGAAAGGGAACAGAATTAAAGATTCTCTTTTTGTTCCAGATGTTTATTATTGTTTGGTATGAATGTGTTCACAGGACGAACTGGGCTCCAGAAAACTATAATCCAGCGCAGACTGCTTTGGTCAGGAAACAAAAACCTGTGTAGTAATTAGGGCTGAAAAAATCAGATTAATTGATTATTGAAACAATCGTCAACTAATTTAGTAATCAATAAATCTTTAACTGGAGTATAGAGACTGTAAAACCTGCCTTTAGCTGACAGAGTGACCCACTTAGAGCAGCAATTATACCAAAATTGTTTAAAATAAATAAATATTTTGCATTTAAGATAAAAAAGAAAATAATTTTCCTCCGTCAATCTGCTTTATCCAGAACTCCTGTAGTGGAAGAGTTTTATTTTCACCTGGTTTAATTTGGTAAAGAGTCTTCTTTCCGGAACCTTTGGCCGACTATTATCCGACTATAAAACGATGAATCGAAAAATAATCAAAGGATTCAGTGATTTGCAAACTAATCGTTAGTTGCCTAGTATTCATTTTTATTCTTTTGGTTGTAATGTTTAAGCCTTGCTTGAATGCCTGCTTGTGGCTTTTCTGTACATTTCTGTTGAAGTTTGATATCTTTTCTTTGGTTAGTTGGAGTCATTCTGCTTGATTATTACGGTATGTATAATTTGTTCATGAAAGACGATTGAAGTTGTCTGCCGTACTTCACAGGATTTTCCAGTGAAGGAATGGATTCTGTGTCAGAAGTTGAATGACATTTAGGGGCAGCATGTTAACTGCAGAGGAGTGGCGACCTGTCCAGGGACTACCCTGCACTCTATAGATAGCTGGAGAAAGACACCAACCCCACCCCAAACATAAAGGGATGGATGGATTGATGGGTGAATGGATGGATGGATGATGGATGTTGATAGATGAATGATGGATGGATGGAGGATGGTGGATGGAGGATGAATGATGGGTGGATGGATGCATGGATGAATGATGGGTGGATGGATTAAAGATGGGTGGATGGATGAATGATGGGTGGATGGAGGATGGTGTATGGAGGATGAATGATGGGTGGATGGATGGAAGATGAATGATGGGTGGATGGATGGATGGATGGATGGATGGATGATGGGTGGATGGATTAAAGATGGGTGGATGGATGAATGATGGGTGTATTGAGGATGAATGATGGGTGGATGGATGGGTGAATGATGAATGGATGAATGGATGGATGAATGATGGGTGGATGGATGGATGATGAATGGATGGATGAATGATGTTTGATTTTCTCCCGACCTTTCGACTGGAAATTCGGCCTGAAAACGGCAAAAAATCGTACAGTGTAGGCCCAGCTTTAGGGCTGCCATCCTGTAGATGCTACTGTCTGATGGTCATTTCTCCACATTCATAGTAAAGCCTAAAGGAGACTTAAAAAACTGAGGTGAACTAGAGACTAGAGTGAGAGAATAAAATGCATGTGTAACGTACATCATTAGCATCTGGGCCTTTTATTCTGAAATCCAATAATATCAGATAGAAGAAAACTCTCGCCTCTTATTGGAGCACCAATGTGTTGGAAAGACCATAAATTAAACGCTTTCTCCTAACACTCAACATTAGTACCACCCTTAAATGTCTGTCTGGGACTGTCCGGTCCCAGTCCGGTCAGCATGGATCATTATTTATACATAAAACTAATACATCCACGGTGATTATATTGATTTAGTGTTAATCAGTAAAAAAATAAAAACAATAGTTTTCATTGCGATCACTGAGTCTGGGAGCGTCCATTTTGGCCCAAATATAGTAACCCCTCCCTCCTGCCATCTTCCAGCAGTGACGTCACGGTGCGGTAAGCCTAGCGCCATTCTCCCGCTTTACGAGCAAAATCAATGGGAACTACTAGACACATCTGCAATCAACAACAATTATTGAAGATTTCCAGAGGATGATGGAATACATCGGGTAAAAGGGAAAAAAAAAATTGCTCTTTCATCTTTCCGATTCCTGATCCTCCACAGACGGGTTCGTCGTTGGATCGCCAGCTTGAAGAGGGAGGATTTGCCATCGAACTTCTGGCCAGAGAAAAAACCCGTAATATGTAGCCAACATTTGGAAGAAGAATGTTTTCAAGATGACTTGGATAATAGCGCGTTGTGACAAACACCAGATACAGCACTGGGACTTGATCAACAGCCGATACCGCACCGTGACGTCACAAACCAGTAGGTGGCAGTAGTGTTCTTTGACAAACATGGATGCCTACAGTAAAGCACATTCACATGAAAATTACTCTTAATTAAAAACACTTTATTACACATTTCATATTTAAATACTTTCAGATGTTTGAATTCTGAATTTTTCTTTAATATCACCAAAAGGAATTTGTCTCTGTTTCAAAGAGCTTCTGACCTTTTCACTCTAGATGCTTTTTTCACCTTTTGAAATCAGACACCACAGCATTTCCTGACTCTCCTCTTTCTTCTGCTAATGATCTTCTTCCTCCTCTTACCAAAAAATCTATAAGCCACCAATCTGGCACCAGGACCCCTCCTCCGCTTGGAACTATGTGCAACATTTGCTATCTCTATGTAAAGACTCCTTGTTTTAATTGCTACACTTAGAGATAAAAATAGAGACAAAGCAGTTTTCATAAAATAGTTTTTCATAAAATAGCTAAATTGACTCTACATACCCCAACACCACAGTTGTATGTGGTAGAAAATCCCTTTGATCTTAGGCTACAGGTGCTCAGCAGGTCTTGATGATCAATTCCTATTATTCTCTGAAACCAGCATTATCAGAAAAAGAATATAGATGCTAACAAACAGTCTTCCAGCGGATCCTCAAAAAGTCTTAAAAGACATTGAATTATTCAATATCAAATTAAGGCCTTAATTGGTATTAAACTGTCTTTAATCTGTTTTTATAGATCTTGAGATCGTTACCACTACATAGATAGGATTTTATTTTTTGTAATCCATATCAAATATTAAAATAATTGACATAAAAACAAAGAAGTAGGGGTGATGCGCCGCTGAGTTTTTATCTGGACAACATGGGGTACTGGAAATTCACCGGTATTGTCCATTCAATGAAGAGTTCTCTGAATGGCTAAAACCAGAAGCAGGGAATGTAGGTGAGGAACGACGGGAATCAAGGCAGTGGAGTCAGACACGCGAAGCATCCAAATCCAGAAGCAGCAGGTTTTTCTCCGTTCTGTTGCACCCTTGTCTCTGCAACGCCTCCACAGAATCTCCTACATCAACAACGGCGCCAGTAGAATTAAATCTCCGGATGATGTTTGGCGGTTCGCCGACAATGAAAGCAGAGGGATTGTGGACTTTTAGTCTGGAACAAAACAAAGTTGGTGAATTCGGTTCAGTAGTTGTTAGAAATAAGTCTGCTCTTTGTGTGCTTTTAGCTTAAAAAAAAAAAAAAAAGGCTGCACTTTAAAAAATAACATAGTTTAGAGAGCTATTTCTTTTTGTTTATACTTGTGTGTACAAAATGACAAATAAAATCTGTCTCTCTCTGTTCTTCCTCTAAGGAAATAATCATTTCTTCTGGGCCAGAAAGTAACGATTTATATTCAGATAAATATTTGGGTAAATTTTGTCACAACCAGGTTTTTCTACTGTTTATTGTGAAGTTTATCTTAACTTTTTATTTCAAGTAGCATTAAAAGGTCTTAAAAAGTCTTGAATTGAACTTGTCTTATAATGAAGGAACCCAGGATACTGATGGAAGTAAAACCTCATGTGAATGTTGTTTGTAGACTCCTTTTTTTTTAAACACAATAATATCCAAACATCCAGTAAGTAACCTGGATCATCTAGGTCTGATTCCCCCCCCCGGATGGTTAGAAACGGCTCCAGCACCATCTGACTGAGCATTGGGAACCCCCAGGGCTGTGTGCCAGGCCTGCTGCTGTTCATCCTAATGGTCTGTGACCGTGGAGAACGCCAGGCTACCAGACCATCATAAAGGGTGCAGATAACACAATAGTAATGAGTCTCATCTAGGATGAGATCAAGTTTGCATTTAGAGAGGAGGTACAACTCCTTGGGGAGCTGAAAGTGGACAAGACCAGGAAGTCATTTTGACTTCAGGAGGAAACGGAAACCGTAGAAGAAGAAGAAATGGTTGTTTCAGTGATAGCTATGGATCATTCTGCAGTCAGCAAAAGATCAGCACCTGCTCTAAGTCTCAGTACAGTAGAAGCCATTCAAAATGGCCCTTCCCAGACAAAAGCCAGCCGAATGGCAACAAAATCCCTACCAGCTTCCAGCCATTGGCCTTCTCCTGGGTGTGCAAATTTTTTTTTATTCTGACTCCACCCTTTCACCGAATTACAGGGTCTGACCAGGAGATGGCGCTTCTCTTTAGATCTTAATGTCCACAATAAAGTGTTTTTAATTAAGAGTAATTTTCATTTGAATGTGGTTTACTGGAGGCCTCCATGTTTGTCAAAGCACACTACTGCCTCCTACTGGTTTGTGGCGTCACAGTGCGGTATTGGCTATCGATCAAGTCCCAGTGCTGTATCTGGTGTTTGTCACAACACGCTATTATCCAAGTCATCTTGAAAACATTCAATGGCAAATCCTCCCTTTTTAAGTTGGCAATCCAACGACAAACCCGTCCGTGGAGGATCAGGAATCAGAAAGGTGAAAAACCTCTTCTTTTTTCTTCACCTTTACCCGATGTATTCCAACATCCAGCTGCCATGCACGTGGGCATTGTCAGTTTCACTATAGCTCTGGTGAATTTCAATGGTGAAGTCCTCTGGAAATCTTCAATAATTGTTGTTGATTGCAGATGTGTCTAGTAGTTCCCGTTGATTTTGCTTGTAAAGCGGGGAGAACGGCGCTAGGCTTACCGCACCGTGACGTCACTGCTGGAAGATGTCAGGAGTGAGGTCATTTTTTTTTTTTACTGATTAAAGCTAAAATCACAAAATCACTGTGAATGTGTTAGTTTTTAGGGGCTCCTCAGTGGAGCAGTGAGTAGCACTGCTGCCTTACAAGAAGATCTGGGTTTGATTCCCAGCCCGGCTCTTACTGCATGGAGTTTACATGTTTTCCCTGAGCATGCGTGGGTTCTCTCAGGGTACTCCGGCTTCTTCCCACAGTCCAAAAGGTTAGGTTATTTGGTCAATTGGCTTCTCTAAATTCTCCTTAGATGTGAGTGTGTGCATGAATGGTTGTTTACCTCTGTGTTTCCCTGCAGTGGACTGGCGGCCTGTCCAGGGTGGACCCCGCCTCTCACCCGTAGACAGCTGGAAATAGGCACCAGCATCCCTGGTCACCCCGCTTTGGATAAGCATGATAGAAAATGGATGGATGGATGTATTAGTTTTAGGTATAGATGATGATCCATTGGTTATTCCTTGCTGAACTGACTTTTCCTTTGAACATGCTAACGCTACAGATGCTCCAGACTCGGCACACAGGTTCTTGTTTTTTACTATCGTTATCTGGGCAACCGCAGTGTTTTACGTCATGTGGTAATGCTCAGCCAATCATATAGCGTAATGTCACTGGCATGAAGCAGGACCCAAGCAGATCTGTTACCTACACCAGCGTGACATCAGTAGTCCTTATACGGGTTAGGTCATGGCCCTACATGAGAAAATCAGCCATTTACCAGTCATTGCCCATTGACTATAGGATCAAATGTAGGTAAAAATCTATCATTGGCCTGATCAGAGAGATTAGTGTTGGATGTTGGTATCGTCCTAAATGTTCATATCCGTGCATCCTTTAGTTTCTTGATATAAATCCATTATTTTATCTTTGTCCCTCCTTGGCCAGTTAATCAACAATTCTGCACTCTTATGCAACAGAAGATGATTTCAACACATTTTCACAGCTTAAAATTTCCAAGCAATGCAGCGTATTAAGTGTCTGACAGTGGTCTATGACGATGCTCATGAATTATTCATCAGGATGCTACACATTTATTGTGATTTGGCTGCTGGAGCTTTTGTCCTGTTTGAGAGTAGATTTGAGAGTGAACTCTTGTGCTGCATGAAGGCCAGCTGGATGGTGTCTGGATGGATTGTAGCCACAGGTGGTCTGTAATTCTGCCGAGTAATTGCTCAGCAAAGTGTATTACAGATCTTCAGACCACTCATCCTCACTGTAGGGGTGGACCAGAGAAAAGGGTGAGCGAGGCAAAAAAACAGGGTGGATAACATGATGTCCTGTTGAGAGACAATTCTGCTAGACACTTACAATACCTTGAGGGAGTATTATTGTTGTATGTGTTCAAAGAACACTTTTAGTAAAGGCTATTAAGCCAGGCTAATGAAAATGATGGTCACAAATAGGGAGACAATCTTCCATTGAATTGAAATGTCACCGTGTTTAAAAGACAGCTGCAACAGGCATTTTTCAGCTTTTTAAATGGAGAGCATGTTGTTATTGTGTTTTAGAAGAGCAAAGCTCCTTTTTTTTTTTTTTCTTTTTTTTTTTCGAGCCGTTTAGACGTTGTGAGTTTCCAGAGTTCAGGATGGAGACTCCCAGATTTTCTCTCTACTGTCTGCTTCCTGCTGGTTTTGTCTGTGCGAGCAGGACCAGCTGTGCAAGAAGCTTCCCTCAACAGTCCTTGGGTTGGAAAACCTCAACAGAGCATTTTTGAAATGCCCTCCTGAGAGTTCAGAGATCAAACTGATGGCAGGCAATTTTACCCCCTCCCTCCCTCCACCCCGACGGCAGCTGGATCAACATGGCTGCCTTTAAAATAGAGTTTCTGTGAGATGATTCTGGAAGGAATTAGAAATGTGTTTTATTGAAAGCTCAGCATTTAACCCATTAGGTTTAATGTTGATACCCAAATGTCTCTTCTTTTATTTGATTAAAATTCTGCAGCAGCTTTAAGGCTGAAACAATTAATCAGATCAACCGGATTAATTGATTATTAAAATAATCATCAGCTATTTTAGTAATCGATTAATCATTAACTGGAGTATAGAGACTGTAAAACATGCCTTTAGCTGATGGAGTGACTCTCTTAGAGCAGGAATTATACCAAGATTTTTTTTAAAATTATACATATTTTGCATTTAAGATAAAATAAAAATGTTTTTGTCTGTCAACCTGCTCTATGCAGTACGATGGAGTATTATGGCCAGGCTAGAGATTTTTTTTGTTTTTATTTCGAGAAAAAAGTCATAGCATTACTAGATTTAAGTCTTAAATTATGAGAATAAAGTTGAAAAATAATGAGACAGAAGTCATCATAACGTAACCTGTTTCAGAAACAAAGCTTCAAGCTCCGAACAGCATATGTCGGCCGACCAGCTCCACCAATCAGCAACCACCACTTAGACCACTTTGACCTACTGCCCTGTTTGATGCTGGTGTGTTTCTTATTTGTCAAACCGATGCCAAAGTAACTTCACATGAAGCTCGAAATTCCCCATTTCAGGGAAGACAGTGCTTCTTGTAAGAGTTGTCATGAAATACAACTTTATCCTCATAATATTAAGACTTCATTCTCGTAATGTTATGACTTCGTTCTCGTAATTTTATGACTTCTCGTTGCAACTTTATTCTAGTAATATTCCGACTTTATTCTCGTAATTTTACATCTCTATTCTCGTAATGTTAAGACTTTGTCTCATAATTTTATTACTTTATTCTTGTAATTTTATAACTGTGAGTATATGAATGTGAGAAGAAAGGTGTTATTTAGTCTGTTATGTAGTTCCCAATGAATTATGCTGCGTTCACACCAAACGCAGCAGGAGCAGCTAGTTTACATGCAAGGTCAATGGTTGGTGCGCGTCAAGGCGCAACAAAAGGTCCCGCAGCGCGTTTTGAGTAGCAGGCGCAGCGTGTCAGGAGCGTTTGAGCATCAGACGCGCGTGACGCGCCGCAATCGCAGCTGATGCTCGAGATTGAAAAATGGAACGTTAGCTGCTGGACGCGCCACATCAACCAATCAGAGATGCTGATCTGGGAGCTGCCAGGGAGGCAAACACATCACTGATGATACAGAGCGCTATGATCACTCCCCTGAAATAGCTTATTAACGCCTAAATGAACTTAAAATGTTGAAACCTGCTGGCAAAACATGTTTGCTTTTATTATAATGGTGCTTGCAGTTTGGATTAGGTACATGAAAACCACCTTCCAGCCACCGCAGCAAACCGCGAGGAGGCGACCGGGCCAGAGGATGCTGTTGAATGGGAATCCTACTGACAGCGCACTGCCGTAATGTGGGGGTCTGAGCGGCTCCGACAGAAATACTATTGGAAGGCAGGAGGGTAATCTGGATGAACTGACTGCACTGAGGAAGTTTTCAGGTGGATTTTCCCACTTAAAAACATTAAAACTACTTTATTCCCACAGCTATATTTTCTGTGACTAACAGCCAGTCACAGAAAATATAGCTGCAGGGCAAAGAAAGGATAGAGTAGCTCCGCCCAACGCGCATCAGACCCACTCTTCAACCACGCAGCCAGAGCGGCAAAGATGCTTCAGATGCGAATCAGAACTAAACTGGTACAGCAGCAAAAAGGAAGCAGCAGACGCGTTTTTGCTGCTCTTGCTGTGTTTGGTGTGAACGCAGCATGAGACATCGGAAGATTGCTGATGAGAACAACCCATTGTTTTTAAACCGCTGTCTGTGCCTATTGGCCAACGCTCTGACCAATGAGAGCAACTCACTGTGACGTAGGAAGTACGACAGAAAGCTGGTGGGGGAGTGTAAACAAAAAGCCTGTCATTAGAACGGCAAATAAATCCTGAATGAGCACAGAGCCTCTTCCTGCTCACATTTCAAGGAAAACCCCAAGTCTAATCCTTCCAAAACTGATTCCAAAGCTGAGTCAAAAATCTCCATCAGAGCCAGCGGTCCTTCACACACGACTATGCCAATAGAGGGCTGCTGTGGACGGTCTGTTGTTAGCCCTGGCTACCGTTAGCCTCGGAGCTCCGCTGGTTGCCGCGGTCCTCTCAGCTTCAGAAATAGTTTTTTTAATTACGCATTAAATTGGTAAATGGATCATATAGTGACGCTTTAAAGTATAATATTCTCGCCTCAAATGATCTTAAAACATACTTTTATTGAACAACAGCAACAGAAAGAGAACTTTTAACTTCCAATGGAGCGCTCCATTGAAAGCTGCTGCTGCCGCAGTCCATGCTACTGTTGTGCTTTCTCCAGCGTCGCACAACTTTGTCGTCACGCCCTCAAAACCCCGCCCGGTTTGCATCAAGACATTCAAAACACATCTCTGAGTTGTGATTGGCCCGCCAGATTTAGGGCCTGGGGCATTGATTGAGGCTGGACGAACTCGCAGGAAAAATGATTTTGGCCGCTGGCCGGTGGGGCTAGTTTACTAGGCTAATGTTTAAGTGCAAAGATTGATATTTAAAAAAAGAATCATAGGGGACCAGGAAAGGGCCAGCAGAGGGCCAGTCAAGGAAAGTGAGGAAATGTTGAAGGGCTACTTCTGTAAAAAAAAACCCATTCCAAAGGGGTGGACCCATTGGTTCAGTCCAATTTGCATGTTTTCTAAGCCAAAACAAGCCTTTGTTTTTGGTCCACTCTATAAAGCCTCGAGTTTTACACTATTTCTGACATTTTGAATTTACAAAGCTTCCTGGGTGGGATGGGAAACGTCTTCAAGCTTGGAAACAAAGTCCAGTGGATTGCTTTTTTTCCCTTTTTTGGAATAACTGTGACCTGGATGGCTGAGAATCTACACCAGCACATAACAGTAGAAGCTCCTTTTTTACTCCTAGATGGACCCTTGTGTTGTAACTGAAAACGTGAAAATAGTTGCATTAAATACAAGTAGAAGATATGATTGTTATGACTGATCGCACATTAACTAAATTAGAAGAAAATATGAAGAATGTAATCATGGCTTAAATCTGCTTTTGTTGCTTCCACAGATGAGATGGCGAATCCTTCCCTGCCCAAGAGTGGAGGGGACCCTGGAATTACGCCTCTGTCTCCGTCACACATCCAGGTGACTTTTTCTAATCTGTTTAGTTTTTGCAGAACTTTATAGTTGCCTGCATTTATTATCAGTAAGGAGATCATCTCTTTCCACAAAGTTTGACACTGATCAAACTCATTTAAATATAAAACATATATTTGCTGTTTAGCTTATTTCTAAGATATAAGTAAACGTGTATCAATTAGTAACTGAAAAATAAGTAAATAAATGATGTGAAGATTTATCAAAGTCACTCTGATGTCTGACTTTCAATTAACCATAAATCAACAAACCAGGTTTTTGTTCACATCATTAGTTTGAACTTTTATTTTTATTGGTTATTTTTTTGGACCAAATGTATCATGAGCAACATAAACAATAAATATTGAAGTATTCACACATGCACACTAAAGTGTGTATGCATGTACACGGTCCTGTCTAATCTAGTTAAGCATTTCTTTTTCAGGAACAAACATAATTCATATAATTATAACAATGGTATAATTAATTTAAACTCTAATAATAAATCTGTTTGATTATTAAACCTAAACAAGTTCCAACAGACACGTGGACCATATCAAAACATCCTATTAAATGTAGATTTGATTAAATAAGGATCAGGAATATAAAGCACAGCAGAAACGACAGCAAAAGAGCTCAGTTCTCATTTAGATTCAAAGCTTCTCATTTCTGAAAAGCCTGTTGAATCATTGAATGGCATGTTTTCATTTTATCACTACAGTTATTCCATAGTTTTAACTCCATTAGATGACAAACAGTGATGCTTTTTATACATTCTTACAGGGCTCGATGTTAACCATCGCCTGATCTCCCGGGGCAAGTAGTTTTTATTGTTGGGAGATCGCAAAAAATGATTGCAAAAAAAAAAAAAAAATGTATCACTTAAAATTACTTTAAAATCACCGACATTCGATGAAAACAACCCAGAAGCGTTGCCGGCGCCATTTTTGTTGTTTTGTACACATTCTCGCGTGATTTGAAAAAGCCGGGTGATTCTCCACCAGATGGCGTGATTTGTTTTTTTAGCCTGACGTAGTCCGACTCAATTCTAGTCGGAATATGAGTCTGATGCTGCTCCATAGAGCTGTGATTATGGGGCGTGTTTTGAACGAACCAGGAAAAAAAATGCCTCTGCACTCAATTGGATAAACCTACAACCAATAAAGCAACGGAGTGCGTGACGTATGTTAAGCGACGCATAGTTGTTGTCAACAAAAATCAAAGCATGCAGTTGCACGCCTAGAATAAGAAGATGAGCCTTGATCGCGTTTCTCTGTTCCTCTTTTAAAATTAATTTGCTGTCAATATCTTCTAGAACAGACCTAATAGCAGAATCTACTCACCTCAACTCTCCGGCGGCAGCCATTATTGTTGTCGCCCAAGCGCGCTTTGGTCACGTGGTTGATTACGTTACTGTTGATTATCTGTCCATCATTGTATAAGGCCCGCCCTGACAATTTGATTGGCCCGCCAGATATTGGGCTAGCATACTCGCGCTACTATTGAGCAATGCTAGACCGAACTTCCCGACCTCAAACGTTGTGGGCGGGACTAAGTTCGGAATGGCACCCAGGCTAGTGATTTTTGTCCACCTAGCGGTAATTTTGATGTAGTTACCAAAACGACAAACAAGCTAGAAGCTTCTGTACAGTGATGCAGGTCATACATTAAAAAATGTTTATAACATTTTTTTCTCTCAGACATTGGAGAGGTGCATTTAAATGTTATAGAGCTAAACATGTTAAATTGGTGACCTGTTATGTTATTATTATTGTCTTTTTGCTGCATTTATTTTGTCAGGGAAAACTAATCCTGAGTCAGTTAAAAGTCAGGGAATTCTGAAATTATGTCAGAGTGTGAAAACGCTGTATAAATAACTATATATAATGGTTCTCTAGAAAAGTCACATTATATTAATAGTATTATCTTGTATAAAATAAATAAAAATAAAAGTTAGTCATTTGTGACATTGACTTCTGTCTTGTGATTTATCTTAAGTTTTTAACCTGTCAAGTTTTTTTTTAGATTTTTAACATTAAAATCTATATTTTTCCAAGCAAACAACAGTTTAAAGCAAAGTTTGGTTTGAAAAGAATGTGCAGGAAGGATTGATAAGCATGTTAACACGGTAATGTAGGCTTGAGTTCATTATCTGACGCGTGCATATACACACCAGGAACCTGGAAACTTAAAAAATACTGAATCACAAAAAACATTTAAAAAACAAACATGTTGCATTGATTTATATACAAAAATGAATATAAGGAACTATATTTATCAAACATTATACTGGGCAAGTAAAAATAGTTTCTGGGCAAATTAAATGTGAAAGTCACTTGCCCAAAGGGCAAGTGGTAAAAATCCTTAACGTCAACCCCTGTCTTACCTTAAGGCTGGGCTTCCACTGTACGATACTTTAAATCGTTGTACTCAGCTAAAACTCAAACTGTATGATGAATCCGTTAAAAAGTTCACAACTCACAATGTTTGTTCTTCGACTCCACGGCCCGACATTCTGATGCGATCCACCTGCTCATACTGTATGTACATAAACCACACGTTGGACTTAGCAGCAAGAAATGCTGCTGGTCAGAATCGCTAATCTCAAAGAAGAAGAACTCCCTTTTTTGCAGATGTGCAAAGAAAATGATAATGAGTTTTTTGTATTCCCAGTGGTAATTCTTAGCTATGGGTCATTGTTCTAACTGTGTGTGATTTCTTTTGTGTGCAGCAAAGTGACACGGACCAGGTGCAATCCGGACCGTCCTTTGTGGTGGTGGTGGCCATTGATTTTGGTACAACATCAAGCGGTTATGCTTACGCCTTCACTAAGGAGCCGGAGTGCATTCACACCATGAGGTGGGCCAACACTGCAATGCAGATAATCCAGTGGGGTAAAAGTGGAGGCGTGAGGAATCAGCAAGAGCATAATGTTATTCTGCACACAGTGTTTTCTAAAAAAAAAAAAGTTTACTGACTAACAGAGAACTCTGAAGGTTATATATAAAAATGCCAAATTAAGTTTACACAAAGGATTGTTTGCAACTGCGATTAAATCTGCATGCAATACTTTGGGCTATTAGTGTGTTAACATTGAACATTAACAACTGTGAGCAAAGCAAAAAAACAACAGATTCAGCTAACTGTTTCTGTTGGCATACTGGGAGGTTTTACTAGTCAGTTGATCACAAACATCCTGACTCAAAGGATTCAGAAGGTCAGGCAGGGGCTAACACCTGAAAGGGGTGTGTTCTCCCCATACTGCTCTTCTTTCTCTATAGCAATGACTTTGCCTCAGGAGACCCATCAGCCAAACTCCTGCAGTTCACTGATGTCACGACGGTCATCAGGTTAATCATACCTACAGATGTGAGATTGATCAGCTGGTTCTGTGTTAGTAGCCTTACTGTAATAATAATAATAATAATAATACATTTTATTTCAAAGGCTCCTTTCTGGACACTCAAGGTCACCGTACAAAAGATAAAAACACAATGGGAGAAACCAAGTCAAAACAGAATAAAACCATTTAAAAATACAAAGACTGGGACAGGGAGATTAATATTAAAGAGGATAGGCGATTTTAAACACATGAGTTTTGATTTGAAATGGAGAAGTGGGTCTGTGTTTCTAAGTAGGGGTGGTAGAGAGTTCCAGAGGCGGGGGGCACAGCAGCTGAATGCTCCCCATGGGGGTGAGACGGCAGAAGGGAAAGACAGGTATAAAGCCGATGAGGATCTGAGAGCATTGGGAGGGGATGGGAACATCCAGGAGGCCTGACAGATATGGGGGGACAAGGTGGTGAAGGGCCTTAGAAGTCACCATAAGAATTTTATATCCGGAACTGCACAGGGAGCCAGTGGAGCTGTCAGAGAACCAGGATGATTTGGTGGATAGAGGAAGTTCTTGTTCTAATGTCAGCAGCTGAGTTCTGGACCAGTTCTAGTTTATGGAGGGATTTTTGAGGATAAAGAGGAGAGAGTTACAATAGTCCTGTCAGGACGTGACGAGGCTGTGGACCAGGATGGGAGCAGTGTGAGAAGTAAGAAAGGGATGGAGGCGGTTGATGCTTCTTAAGTGGAAGTAGGCAGACCGGGTAATGTTATTGATATGGGATTGAAAGTATAGGGTGCTATCGAGGATGACACCAAGACTCTTAACCTGCGGGGACAGTGAAATGGAGGAGCTTTCAATAATAAGTGGGAAGCTGTCGGTTTTGCAAAGACTTGATTTAGTTCCATTAAGGAGAACTTCTTTTTTACTACTCTTTAATTGAAAGAAGTTGTCGCTGAACCAGGCTTTTATTTCAGAGATGTGAGGGAGGGAGGCAGGCGGAAGAGAAGACAATGGTTTTGTGATGAGGTAGAGCTGGGTGTCATCAGCATAGCAGTTGAAGTGGATTTTATTGTTATAAATTTGTTGAAGATATTGCCAAGGGGACGGAGGTAGATGATGAAGAGTAGGGGCCCCACTACAGCGCCCTGGAGCACACCTGAGGTGACGGAGGAGGGGGTGGATACAAGGGTCTTGAGTTGAATAAACTGAGCGCAGCCAGAGAAGTAAGAAGTAAACCAGTCAAACAGAGTGTTAGTGATGCCAGTCGAAGAAAGCCTTCTGAAGAGGGGGGTGTGAAAGATGGTACCAAAAGCTGCACTCAGGGTCGAGGAGGATGAGGATGGTGAGTAATCCAGAATCAGATGCCATGAGGAGGTCATTGGTGATTTTGATGAGTGCTGTTTCAGTGCTATGGAGTGGCCGGAAACCAGACTGGAACTCTTCATACAGGCTGTTGGCGGATAGGTGGGAATGTAGCTGGGAGGCAACTGTTTTTCTTTAAGAATCTTGAAGATGAAGGGTAAACTGGAGATAGGATGGAGGTTGTTGAAGTTAATGGGGTCCAGTGGTGAGGGAGGTGCGGATGATAGCTGAAATGAGGGGAACCAGAGAGGGGAGACAGGTTTTGACAAGTAGTGTTGGGAGGGGGTCCATTTGACAGGGGGATTTCAGGATGAGCTCTGTGATTTCCGAGAGAGTTGGAAGGTGGGAAAACGAGAATGAGTTTGTAGGTGGAGGGAGATTGGCTGAGGTGATGAGATGAGGCTGATCCAAGGTTCTGGTGGATGTTCTGGATTTTTCCTGTGAAATATGACATGATGTCATTGCAGAAGGAGGTCGTATAAAGGTCAGTTAGAGATGAGGTGTAGGGTAAGGAGGTTGGTCATCTGGTAGAGGCTCGGAGTAGAGTAGCTTCTACACATTCAGAGGAGTCAGCTGAGGTGGCTCGGACATCTTTTTCGGATGCTCCCTGGATGCCTCCCTAGGGAGGTGTTCCAGGCACGTCTCAGCAGGAGGAGGCCCAGGGGACGACCCAGGACAGTGCTATGCTTTCGGCTTGCTGGGAGAACCTCGCCGAGCTGTAGGAGGAGTCTGGGAGAGGGAAGTCAGGGAGTCTCTGCTGAGACTGCTTCCCCCACAACCCGGTCCTAGATGAAGCGAAAGACAACGAGTATTACTATGAGTGCAATAAATCAATGCTTCTTTATGCTCGTGAAAATTCTATTCAGTTTATTTATATAGCACCAATTAATAGCACCGTTCATCTCAAGACACTCCTAGACACCTGTCCAAAAGGAAAGCAGCAACCTTCTGAGTCCCTTTGACTCCTTAAAAAAATGCTGAAAAGTTAATCAATGTTTTTCCTGGTTTTATTTCCTTTGGGAGGTATTTTTTTGGCTTGAATCTGAGATGTGTAACGACAAGAAGAAGCCTTTTTTTTGCTCACTAATGGAGCTACTAGAATCTGGAAATGCCGGAGCTCCATTTCACATGATAAACTACTCCTATTGGTGTAGAATCCTTTGGTGTCGATCTTGGCATCGTAACCAGACCTGTTAAAGTTTATACTCATATGTAATGATTTTAATCTATAGAGCTCTAGGCGTCCTGCGGATCTATTCTCTTTGAAGAAATCATTGTTTTGATGAAAAGTCTCTGAACTCTGACCTTTAAGACATCATTTGTTTTGAGATCATTTCATGAAGTTCTTTGGTCCAAATAATGAATTCATTATCGACAAATAAAGTGCATTTTTTCTTGTTTCTGAATTGTCTCCTCCCAGACGTTGGGAGGGTGGAGACCCTGGTGTGTCCAATCAGAAGACCCCAACCACCATCCTCCTGACTCCAGACAGAAAGTTCCACAGCTTCGGCTATGCAGCCCGGGACTTCTACCACGACCTGGACCCCAGCGAGTCCAAACACTGGCTCTACCTAGAGAAATTCAAAATGAAGCTTCACACCACTGCAGTAAGACTGAAACCAAGAGATGATCAATAAATGCAGGTCAGCTCTGTGTGCGAGCCGGAGCAGTCAGCGTATTCTGGCTTCGTCTAGGATATAATGTTTTTACAGAATCAGGATGAGCAGCTGCCTTCTCATGTTTTCTCTTTTTTCATTAGATATATGTGACAAAGGCATTGTTGGTTTAATGCTTGGTTTGAAATAATAAATCCATCCTCACATTAGCGAGTTTAGACTAGTGGTTTGTTGTCTGACTTTTTTTTTATTCTTAAATAGATTCCATGACAGGGTTGGCTTGTTTTCTCGATTGGCTACAGCCCAAATGCTAGCCCAGCCTTGAGTTAATGAGGTCCAATATTGTGCTGCAGACTTGAAAAGACTTGGAGCTTTGTACTCCTTTTATCTGTCCTGTTTCGTCTGCAAAATGGAATAGAATAGAATAAAAAAATCCTTTATTGTCCCAGAATGGGGAAATTCTGGTGTTTACAGCAGAAAGATTATTGAAAATTGTCACACAAATGTGGACAAATGTAGAATAACATAATAGTGAAGAGTTAAAAGATAAACGATAAAGTACTGTACTGTAACAGTAATGAAAATTTGAAACTAGCAGCAACATCAGAGATGTGCAAAACTTGGGTTGAAGCGACAAAATCAGCAACTTATTGAGGTTGTTGGGAACAGTGGTGGGTATAAAGTCTTCCAGCTGCTGGGAGGAAGGATCTGTGATAACGCTCCCTGGTGCATTTAGGGTGCAGCAGTCTGTCACTGAAGGAGCTCTGCAGTTCAGCACCAGCTTCATGCTTGGGGTGGGTGACGTTATCCAACAGAGATGTTTATTTAGTTAGGATCCTTTTGTTTCCCTCCTCCTGCACTGAGTCCAGAGGGCATCCAATCACAGAGCTGGCCTTCCTGATCAGCTGATCCAGCTGCTCCACCCGGGGAGTAATCTTAGGAAAACCTGTCTTTCTGCTGTGTCCAGAACCTTTCCATCGATACCGAGATCCATGCAGCTAACGGGAAGCGAGTGAAAGCCCTCGACATCTTTGCCTACGCACTGGCTTTCTTTAAGGAGCAAGCATTAAAGGTAACACGGACCTGTTGATGCAGGGCTTTATTTTTGCCCGTATTGATACCTTGCAGATTCACATTATTAAGGAATGATTTTACTGATCTGTTAACCATTACAGTTAAGCTGATGCTGCAGCCGTTAGCCCAGGACAGGCACAAACCTTCTGTTTTGAAATTTGTTTTTTTGCAGGAGCTCAGCGATCAAACCGGCAGTGAATTTGACAACAGCAACGTGAGATGGGTGATCACAGTTCCAGCAATCTGGAAAATGCCTGCTAAGCAGTTCATGAGGGAGGCAGCTTATAAGGTGAGCTGAAAACTGTTTTGGTTTCCATGCTCCTTATACGTGACACAACATTTGAACTTGAGGTAAAAAATCCGGAATAGATGAGTTAACCTTCTATCTGAACAATGTTAAGGTCAGTGTACGTTCAGGCAGTCTCTTTATAACCAAACCTGAGAAAAATAAATGAAAACACATCCATATTTTTGTTGTTTTTTTAACCAAAATTAGAAAACAGGTAACCAACCATTATCTAATGTTTAATTTTGTGCACTAAACAAAACTTTAAAAAAGAAAAGCAGAAAGAATTCGCTTTTAAAGGGCTAAGCCTGGTCTAGCGCCCCCATTGGCCAAAAGTTCTAGTGTTACTTTAGAACATGGGTTGGCAACCCAAACTGCTCTAAGAGCCATATTGAACCAGAAAAACAAAAACCAAATCTATCTGGAGCTGCAAAAATGTTAAAGTCTTCTATAAATCTCATATGGCTTGTATTAATCCACTATGAAAACAGGGGTAATGTGGGGTTGTGGTATTAATATATAATAAGCCTCCATGATTAAATGTTTATCCTGGAGGAAATGTCACATGGTAGCACAAGGTGAGGGAGGAGCAGTGGGTGCCGCTTCACCACGTTTAGGTTTTGTTTTATTAATGAAATTATAAAAACATGATAAGGAATCTTTCTATACGTGTTTCTGTTTGGAGGAGTTGATTGAGACACAAGAAACCAAGCAGGAACCTGCATCCATGAGAGCAGTGTTGTCTGAAGGGTGGTGTATCGCACAGCAGTGTGTCACAGTTAGCCTGTCGCATGTATGAAGCAGATATTTTTGATTTATGCCCAATTTTGAAGCATGGTCTGCGCGATGGTTTTTGAAGCCACAACGCAAGAGGGACAATCACCAACTAGCTAGGATTGTGGATGTCCATGTGTTGGTTTGACGAGCTTGTTCGCCATATACAACCTGTCGTCCAACGCCGGACAACACACAGTTCACCCGTGAGTGTTCCCCAAAGACTGGCCGTGGCGTTGCGTGTTTTGGTTTTGGGTGCAAACCAACAGACAGAGCTACAAACTATCTTCCTGCACAGTGTCTGGGACAGTGTCCGAGGTGTGGCAGGCGTTGTAGAGTTTTTTCCACTAGGTACCAAACAGGTAATACGCATAGTGTAGAGCAGATGTAGAATTGACCAATCAGGGCGAGCAGGCTGCTGTTAGCGCACACGACTTTGACGTACGAATCCGACCTGTGGTCCTTTCCTGCATGTCTCTTCCCCTCTCTAATATCCCATTTCCTGTCAGCCTATTTAAAAAAAAAAAGGAGTCACTAGTGCTGTAAAAGCCAATACAAGGCCTCCGTTTTCTCCACCATGTGGTGCATCAGAGTGTCTGCTTAAAGAAGGGGGGCATATCTGCATTAACTGCAACGCAGACAACCTGGTTTTTGAGCATAAACCAGGCTTCACCCTGAAATCCCACATCCTCTGTCACCAGCATCACAGTGAAGTTATTTGTATTTTGAGGTTTACGGCAAAAAATTTAAGAAAGAAAGAAAGAAAAATTGAAGATTTTGCATCAGAGCACTACCTGTTCCATCTGTGAACGGTTTTCCATGTCTGCAACCAAACTAGCAGCAGTAGTGGCGTTTGGAGATTTAGCAAATTTAGCATTTGGAAATGCCTTTCCAAATGACTCTTCTCATTCCAAAGCAAACATGCAGGAAATCCTTCCACATTGGTAATGAAAGCAAATGATTCATTCTTCTTTGAATCCTCTGTTCCCATCAGCTATCTTCCTTTTTTTCCCTTTGGGATCCATGGCCAGAAACACACCCAGCACTTTGTTTACAATAACCACCTGCCTGGCGCCGCGCCGCGCTGAAACATGTGCTGCAGGCTGTGACCACTGATCTCTATGGATATGACGCACCTGTTTTTTGAAAGAAATGTTTACATTTATTGTTTAAATGTATTTATTATACACATTTTTACAGCACTGGAAAACATCATGAATGTTTGTTTGACAAAAAGAAAAACATTTTCATAAATTTTTTAGACAGCTCCGGCGCCGCAGGTTGCCAACCCCTGCTTTATGATTTAGGAAAGCAGGACAAATTCAGAATGACTCAGGAAAGGAATGAGAGTTATTAATTCAAGCAGCGCTTTTTTAATAGTGTTATTTTTGCTCTGTGCGGAATATAAGTGTACATTTTTTTTAATTATATCTTTCTTCCTGTCCACAGTCGGCTCTGGTGTCACGTGAAAACCCAGAGCAGTTGATCATTGCTTTAGAGCCTGAAGCAGCGTCCATATATTGCCGTAAGCTCCGCCTCCATCAGATGGTGGACCTGGGTACACAGACCACCCAGAACGGTTTCAGCCCCAATGAGAACATGGGCAGCGGAATGACCCAAGGTACGATAAATCCAGAATCGCAAAACATACTTTTAAATCTAAGACAAAGAAAAGGCATTTTTTACACTGTTTACACCTCATGCCTATAACCATGCTGCACACAGAGATGAGCGTAATGTTGGCGTCCCCTCAAATTTATGCAGAAAGGAAAGCAGCTCTCACAGAAATCTATCACAGTTATATAAATTTATAATTTTGATACAAATTCTGCATTGAATTATTCAATATTTAAGGGAATGAAAAAAATACGTTGAACTGCACCCCACCCCTGGAAAATGTTTAGGGGTGCCAATATTTTCTGCCATTGCTTTATTTCATATTCAGTTTTAAATTGCATCACAGTCGGGTCTGACTTTAGTAACTCAAGTCTTAATGTGTTGTTTTCTTTCTGCTTTATCCATCTCTCCCCATAGTTTCTCCAGGTAAACAACACAAACTGCATGAACACTAAAAACTTCAGTAGTTTGAATTCATCACATTTTATGTTAATGTTACAGGACTATGGAGCTAGATCGGTCTCAATGTTCACAACTACACATATGATGATTCATGCATGCACAGAAAAATTCACGAAAGCACAAAAAATTACTTTGTAATTTAATGTATAATTGTTTATGGTCAGGAAATACTTTGGTGAATCTTGTACTGTGTGTGTGGATGTTTTTATGTATTTGTGGATCTTGTCCTATGCAAAGTATTCAACTATTTAATTCAATTCAATTCAGTTTATTTATATAGCGCCAAATTCACAACACATGTCATCTCAAGGCACTTTACAGTTCGCCAGATCATCCAGTCAAATTGATACAAAGTTTTCTATCTAAGGAAAACCAGCTGATTGCATTGACTCATTGACTTTAAGGCAATCCCTCACACTAAGCATGCTTGTAGCGACAGTGGAGAGGAAAAACTCCCTTTTAACAGGAAGAAACCTCCAGCAGAACCAGGCTCAGTGTGAGCGGCCATCTGCTGAGGCCGACTGGGGTTCAAGGAGACAGAAGCAGAGATACAAAAAGCAGCTGTAAAAGGCGGCCCCGTCCGGGAAACACACAGCCAGACAGACGAGCTCCAAGGCAGCTCCCATGTCAGAGGACGAAGAGAGCACATCCACTCAGTCACGGTCAGAGAAACAGGACCACACTGGCAAACAGGCCGATCTCCAACATCTAGAAACAAGGGTGTTGATGGAAGCAGCACAGCACACATTTACTCCAGTTAAATAAACAGAAATAGATGGATTTCACTCAGTCAGCACTTTATATTTATCTTTGCAAAGAGAGAACAGTTCATCATTCAGCCCTTATTGCAGGGTAATCAGCCCTGTTCTGATCTGGACAGCGTTCGCCCCCCCTTACTTACAATAATGGAAAGTAGTTGGAGTAAAAACAAAATTTCAGACACTTTTGTTAAACAGTAATATGTTATGAATAAACCTTGAGAAAGAATCTGGTTTGTTATGAGATTAAGGTAGATCTTGTCTACAAACACTCCTCACTCAGGGGAATTGTGTGGCCTTATAGGTGAAACAGACTGAGTGAAAAACGTTTATAATGAGAAAATAGCATAAATTAATATATGAAATAAGAGAAATTAAAATTTTCTGACCACATTTTCACCCTTTCGATTATAAAAGGATATTATCCTCGTGAAATAAATAATAAAAAAAAAGGAAAATTAGTGAATATATGTAAAGAAAACTCAAATCTATTAATAAAAAATGAATGTGTATTTGTAAAATTTGAGACGGATCTAACTCCATAGAATGCTTTTTTCATGATGCTTTTCCCTACAAATATGAACTAAAATTATTATAATAAAATATTCAGTATTTCATCATCATATATATTCACTATGTCGTTACAGGATTTTTATACACCCCCCCCCCCCCCCACCCCCATAAACACACCCCTGTCCTTTAGGCCAGATTAATTCTGATATTATTTTTACTCCCTTGGTAAAACTGAAAGCCTTTGTGAAGAAATCAAGGAGCAAATATATAGAGGCAGCGTTTGGTTGCTTTGTCCAAGGCCTTTTCCTCTCTTTCTGGCTGTTTCCTGTCTGATTATTAACAATAATAAACCCCTACACCACAAAATACATAGAAAATGCAATCTTTACCAGTCTCAACACTTTTCAGAGGTTGTAAATATGCCTTAGACGTCCCCCTGTGTAGGTGGCTATATGAAGGAAGGAGGATATTCTGAGACACTTCAATACGCTGTGGATGGTAGCTCTGCAGCGGGGGATTTACACTTAGGCAATACTAGGCAGTTGCCTAGGGCTCAAAGTTCCTGGGGGCCCCATAAAACTCTGCTTACATGTATGGTTAATACAACTATTCCTTATTTGTGCACATTAATTATGTTTTTGATAAAAACCTTTCACTAAAATGCCATCAGAACGCTTATAATATTCAGTGTGTCTCAGCCCCCCCTTCAGTGTCCACCATATTGGATCAGTCCATTTGCAGCACATGTTCAGAAAGGTCCAAACAGACAGCAGCAAATTATTTGAAAACAAACGATGCAAAGAGCAGTGTTCCCAACTTAGCGCTTTAGTCGCTATATTTAGCCACTTTTCAGACCCCTCTAGAACTTTGATTTCAAAAAGGCACTTGGGGCCAAATCTAGAGACTTTTTTCTGCTACTGGAGACTTTGGAGACAACATCTTAAAGCAGCGAACTCTGCTCTCCAGAGCCAGTAGATTGGTAACCCCGCCTCCTGCTCTCCTCTATCTTGTCTGCTGTCATGATTCATGCAGCTATTATTTCATCCAAATGAAAAATGGAGAACAGAGAAGCAGATCATGGCTTGTCTACAGTGAAAAGAAGGACTGGGTTATTTACTTTGGCCTTTTTGGAAACACAGGAAGGAGCAATCAGCTAAGTGAGCTTAGAAAGCCTGGAAAAAATCAGCATGAAAAGTCAACGGAGTACAAAACATAGAGAGGAAAACAACAAGAAAAGGGACAAAACTTAGAACAAATAATGGATGTCTATTCTATTAACATTTTTCTATCTGTAGAATGGGTCTGTTTTATTTGCTGCCTTCTCAATTCACAGGGCCCCCTGCCTGTGTTTGCCTAGGGCCCCAAATTTCCAAAATCCGTGCCTCTGTAGGCAGTGTAGCCTTATGTTTATGGGGGTGAGTTCTGCAGGACAGCCACTGCAGCGTTACCACTAACTAATCTGAAGAACCACTTTGTGCTGAATTTAACTGTGTATCAGCAGAATGAGGAGCATGGAGCTAAGCACATTACCTGGAGGTGCCTCTACAGGTGCTGGTCATAAAATTAGAATATCATGAAAAAGTAGATTGATTTCAGTAATTCCATTTAAAAAGTGAAACTTGTATATTATATTCATACATTACATACAAACTCATATATTTCAGATGTTTATTTTGTTTAATTTTGATGATTACAAATGACAACAAATGAAAATCTCAAATTCATCATATCAGAAAATTAGAATATTGTGAAAAGGTTCAAAATTGATGGCCCCTGGTGCCACACTCTAATCAGCTAATTAACTCAAACCACCTGCAAAAGCCTTTAAATGGTCTTTCAGTCTAGTTCTATAGGCTACACAATCATGGGGAAGACTGCTGACTTGACAGTTGTCCAAAAGACGACCATCGACACCTTGCACAAGGAGGGCAAGACACAAAAGGTCATCGCTAAAGAGGCTGGCTGTTCACAGAGCTCAGTGTCCAAGCACATTAATAGAAAGGCGAAGGGAAGGAAAAGATGTGGTCGAAAAAAGTGTACAAGCAAGAGAGATAACCGCACCCTGGAGAGGATTGTGAAACAAAACCCATTCAAAAATGTGGGGGAGATTCACAAAGAGTGGACTGCAGCTGGAGTGAGTGCTTCAAGAACCACCACACACAGACGTATGAAAGACATGGGTTTCTGCTGTCGCATTCCTTGTGTCAAGCCACTCTTGAACCACAGACAGCGTCAGAAGCGTCTTGCCTGGGCTAAAGAGAAACAGGACTGGACTGCTGGTGAGTGGTCCAAAGTCATGTTCTCTGATGAAAGTAAATTTTGCATTTCCTTTGGAAATCAAGGTCCCAGAGTCTGGAGGAAAAGAAGAGAGGCACTTCATCCACGTTGCTTGAAGTCCAGTGTAAAGTTTCCACAGTCAGTGATGGTTTGGGGTGCCATGTCATCTGCTGGTGTTGGTCCATTGTGTTTTCTGAGGTCCAGGGTCAACGCAGCCACATACCAGGAAGTTTTAGAGCACTTCATGCTTCCTGCAGCTGACCAACTTTTTGGAGATGCAGATTTCATTTTCCAACAGGACTTGGCACCTGCACACAGTGCCAAAGCTACCAGTACCTGGTTGAAGGACCATGGTATCCCTGTTCTTAATTGGCCAGCAAACTCTCCTGACCTTAACCCCATAGAAAATCTATGGGGTATTGTGAAGAAGAAGATGCAATACACCAGACCCAACAATTCAGAAGAGCTAAAAGCCACTATTAGAGCAACCTGGGCTATCATAACACCTGAGCAGTGCCACAGACTGATCGACTCCATGCCACGCCGCATTGCTGCAGTAATACAGGCCAAAGGAGGCCCAACTAAATACTGAGTGCTGTACATGCTCATACTTTTCATGTTCATACTTTTCAGTTGGCCAACATTTCTATAAATCCTTTGTTTTTATTGGTCTTCAGTAATATTCTAATTTTCTGATATGATGAATTTGAGATTTTCATTTGTTGTCATTTGTAATCATCAAAATTAAACAAAATAAACATCTGAAATATATGAGTTTGTATGTAATGTATGAATATAATATACAAGTTTCACTTTTTAAATGGAATTACTGAAATCAATCTACTTTTTCATGATATTCTAATTTTATGACCAGCACCTGTATGCTCAGTTTGCTCCATTTAGTCTCACTGCCGAGGTATTACATTAGTTGTTTTTAAAACAGATTGTCAGACAGCGTTTTGTTAGAAGCTTCAATGGTGATGCAGAGCTAGAGGTGGAAATAGGTCAAGGTGTTTATAGTCAATGCTATCAGAGGGAGGGGGACTTCATTCACATGACTTGGACCCAAGTCCCACTCATTACTTTTATGACTTTAGATGTATGTGAATAGAGTAAATTTATTATTATTAAACTAAAACTGCAAAAAGGGAAGCAGCTACAGCAAATGCCAGTGTTGGCATGTTGATCCAGACAATAGGGGGCAATGATAAGCCATGTTTCACAAATGAAAATATAGAATACCGCCAGAGCAGGGTTCCGTTTCAGGAAGCAGGTTTACCGAAAACTCTTAAGTTGTCTAAACCTGAAAACAGGGAAACTGACTTTTCGGTTTTCAAAAAAAAAATAAAAGGTCGCCATAGTAACATCCTCCCAGAGCTAACCGTGTCAGCAGCAGGTTTTCTTCAGTAAACTCAGAGTCCTCTGTCTCCTCTCTCCTTACAGCCAATCACTCTGTTTTATTTCCTGATTTAGTCAGATTTTTGTCGTAGTTTTGTGCATAAACATATCATTAACTAGGCCATTCTATGGGACTGATAGCCGCTAGTAAGAGCCATTTGTCTGCAAACAGACACTTTACTGTGTAAAAGAAGACTGAATCAACATGAGGAGGAACCCATGAGATGATGCACAGGTTCTATATGTTAGAACAACATTTTTATTCTTCATCCTGACCTGCTGCCAGAAGATTTCACCTAAATAGATACATTGATCTACTACCATTCAAGTAATAATCATGTAATATTATCACAATCACAACAGACTATGGCAAGCCATTATGACATGTACTAGTTTGACTGAATATGTATTACTGATATTTGACATTTTTCTTTTGTCTAAATGTCAATTTCAAACAAAATGACATTCTCCACATCTAGAAGAAATAATAATGTAGGAGGCTTGTTTCTAATCACAATCAATTCTTAAATTCTTTCATTTAGCACATTAGGACGAGCTCAGCTCTAGTGAACCATACCAAATAAAATCATTGCTGTGTTTAGATTTAGAGCCAGGTTATCTTGGTATCAGAATCTTAAAGATGTCAAATATTTAACTCAGCTCTGCAGTCTGTTTGTCAAAACTTGTCGAGATGTGAAATGAGTTGTAGCTTTATTTTTTTCGTTATGATGAAAGGTTTGCAGTTTTTGCTTCGATTTTGGGTTAAAACATCGTTTCTGGAACCCGGTGTGCTTTCACTATGCCCTCTGCACAGCTTAGAGTGTTTTTTTTTTCATCTCTGCACTTCTAGCAGGAGGAAATGCTCCTTTGACATTTAATTCCTGCATTTCTTCCTGCTTCAGTCATTAACCTAACTTCACATGGCTGCTAGCTTTAAGTACTCCACTTCCAACACAGCTGCTTCAGAAAGTTCTCACCTTATGAAACTGGGAGGTCACAAGGACATTAGAGATGGAGAGAGGTATGGTTCAGCAGCATAACCCACAAAAACAATGAGGATTTGCAAAAATAGGATTAAAATATGTTGTCTTAGCTTGGCATGTATGAGAAGGTTTTTATACAAGTCGCACCAACAGGAGATATAATTTCATTTTAAGCAGAAAGGAAATCTTTGGTTAAGTTAAAGTGAAAGAGAAGGAGGGAAATTTTTAACAGCCGTACTTCCTTCCAAATGTCATGCGAGTATCTTTCAGAATTTGGCATAATTATTGGAGCAAATTAACCAGTCGATGAAAGTGTAACACTATTTTACGTTACACTAGGCCAGGGGTCTACAACCTGCGGCTCCAGAGCCACATGTGGCTCTTTGGACCCTCTACAGCGGCTCTTAATAGTGGCTAATATGTATTTAATCTCTCAAAGTTCCTTGAGTCTGTGAAGTTGGGAAGCTGAGGCAGAGGAATTTCTTGCAAGAAATAAGGTTGAGATAGGGCTCTCTGACTGAGGCATTTCAGTATATACATTTATACAACATCACACCAACACCCCCCAGGGGAACCAACCCGCCACCTGCATAAAGAACTTTCTCACACTTGAGGATTTGAAGGAAAAACAACTTTAGTTCATCAAGGACATTCCCTGTTAGGTTAATATATGTTTCACTGGCCAGATGGATCTTCTCAAAACAACAGTCCTCCCCTTCATGCCATGAAAGACCCTGTGTGACTCATTCTTTTCTCTCATGTTCTTTGTTTGGAGCCTGTGAGGCTTAGAACAGACATATCTCAAAATTTTTTACTCCACAAGTCCCAAACAACCCGTCCGCGACCCAGGGACCGCTTTTGCACTTTCGGCGCCTGTATATGAGTATTTCAATATCAATATAGCATGTTCACATATCTGCAAAGAGCTGTCGTTCTCCTCTTTCCAATGATATCAAGCTTACTGAATCTCTACAAACGCTGCGGCCGTTTTATCGAGAGAAACATGATAGATAGACAAAACTTAAAAAGTTCACCTTTTTCTTGTTTCAAGGGGAACACTCTAATATTTCCCTCCAAACTTGGTCTCTTTCTGCACGAAACAGCCTGAAAAAAAGATAAACTGATGGTAAAATGATGGCTGCAAACGTGGTATAAAATCCACAAAGGCACGAATACTACAGAATAACTCATCTTTAGGGAAAAACACCACCACATTTAGATATTTTTACTCAAAATTCCTGTTTGAGATGTTTTTCTCAACTATGATGACAAACAAATCTTTTTAGCATTTAGTGAAATTGATGTGATGCTGATATAATATTTCCACATGCATATGAAATGAGTTAATTTTGCCTCAAACTAATAAATATTTTTATCCAAATAACAAAAAAAATGAAAAGCTGCAAAGAACAACTCTGATTCAAAGCTTTTCTCCCAGCTAACAAAATAAATAACATTAAATAGAAAACCTACTGTCAACAATGAGTGGTGAGGTTGCTTGAGGACCTAGATGCAGAGATGAGTTCTGACAGATTTAATTGTAGAACACAGGAAACAGAGGTACAAATCCAGAAATCCAACTAAAATGTTAAACAGACCAAAAACCGTGGAGACATCAGGGGAAAACGAGCCTTAGGAGCCCCGGAGAGACGTGCTGAGTAGACTAGTATAGCAATGACAACAGGACCAGCAACAGCATAACCAAAACCATGACACCTACTGATTAAACATGAATAGGGACAAATATAAGTAAAGAGAAAAACTAATATAAAAGCTGAAATGAACCAGCCACAGTGAACTCTGATACATTTTTCTTTGCGTTCATAAAAAAACACTTTCCTTTAGTTTTAATTTCTCTCCATTAAACTAAGAGGTTGTTTTTTCTGTGTTTTTTTTGTTAAAACATTTAAGAATTAACAGGGACTGATCCGTATCTGTAGTCCTGATGCTGATCCTCCTCTCCCAGGGTCTATTCCAGTTTATCCCTCAGATACCCCACAATATATTAACATTTTAGAGGGCAAGTTTGCGTTTTTGATCACTTGCATACCCCTTACAAATGGAGTCCCCCCCGTCAATCAATGAGGTCTAGAACCACAAGATCTATATCCAGCTTCTCCCATTAATAGCAGTAAAACTTTCTCTTTTGACAGTTCTTGTCAGTAATTTCTTAGTTTCTGTAACATTTAGTCAGCCTTGCACACACTGCTTTTCACTGTTTATTAAAGGATATCAATCAGCACTGTTCAAAACCACTCTTTGACTACGTTCACACTGCAACTCTTGATGCTCAATTCCAATTTTTTTGTGAAATTAGATTTTTTTGCGTTGCCGTTCACATTTCCAGATGTATGTGATCTCCTGTGTGAACTGCAGTCATACAATGCAAGTGTCCCGCATGCGCAGTAGAGGACGCAATGACATCACAGGCCAGCGTGTTATGTGCTTACGGAAGTAAACATGGCTGGTAGTGTAGGAGCGCATCTTCTGATCTTTCCCAACCTTAAAAACTCAATCTTTTCAATATGGTTAAGCATAAATACTGCCCTCTGCATCATCGTCCACCATGGTCGTTGTTGTTCTTGTCATTTCTGCATAGCAAAACATAAATTAGTGACCTTTGTTGGGTATTAATGGCGTTCAGGTCGGATGAATGTGACCTGGCCGTTCAGACACAGGTCACATTGAAAAGATCAGATTCAGGCGCACAGAGCCAAGCGGCCTGGGTCGCATTGGAAAAAAATCAGATCTGAGTTGTTCAGACTGACATGAAAAGATCAGATCCAGGTCGCATATGGACTAAAAATAAATCAGATTTGGGTCATTTCAGGCTGCTGCGTGAACATAGCCATACAGTAGCAGCCATTCAAAATGCCCTTCCCAGTCAAACACCAGCAGAATGGCAGCCAACTTCCCTGCAACTCCCAGCAGAATCCCCTCCAACTTCCAGCCAGTGGAAGACGCCCTCCTTCTCCCTAAATTACAGGGTTTGATCAGGAGATGACACTTCTCTTTAGATCTTAATGTCCACAATTCATGACAGAAAGAATATTTTAGTAGAAAGAATGATGTTTAAAAAGGAATTGCAGGGGACCAGCCAAGGGAAGCAGGGACATTTTGATTGACTACTACTGTGTTCATAGAGCACAGTTTTTCTGATCACTCAGTGGAAATATAATTACAGTGTGTGAAATAAAACAGTAATTAGTTTTCCATTTGTTTAATGTGGTTTCTTACATGATTCATGAAGGGGTGGATGTTTTCACCTCAGCCTGCTGCTTGCCTCATAGTGAATGTCAGCATCACAGCCTCACACAGCAGAGCTTCATGCCATCTTGACTCTCATTCCAACATGTTCTCTCTGTTAACAACCAGCTAAGGAGCATGTACGGCGCAACCGACAGAGCCGCACCTTTTTGGTGGAAAATGTCATAGGGGAGCTTTGGTCGGAGCTGGAAGAAGGTAGTGTCTTTCCCTTCCTTTACCTCATTCTAACGTCCTTTTCTTTCAGGGTTACTTTGCTTTGCTGTTTCTGTCGCCTTATGTTCAGAAAATTCCAGAAAGCATGTTTATTCTTTTGGGAAACTAACACTCAGCTGTTTATTTGAATTATGTTTACTAAGCCATAATAGGTTTTTATTTCTATGTTTTACTCTTTTATGTATATCTCCATGTTTTAGTTTTTTAGACCTTTATGCGGTTTGACTGAGATATAATTACTACACTGAAGACTCAAGATCAGGGTTTTTAAAAAGCTGAAGCCTTAAAAGACGTCATATTATATTACACAGATATTTTTTTATGTATTTTTTATATATTGTTTTATTATTTAAATGTGGTTGATTTTGATTTTACCAGCTTAAATCAAAAACAAACCACAGACGCTGTTGTGGCCATTTACACAAAATTTTTGTAATTCGTTATCTTTTGGTACGTAAAATATATTCAAGTTGAAAAAAAATTGGTAATTTATTTTTTATATTTGGAATTATTTAGATTAAGGTTAATTGTTGGACCCTCCCTTTCATTGGAGTAATTAAGAACACACTGACTGATGGTGGAATGCTTGGTAAATGTCTGGTGTGGATTTTGTCTTTGCTTTTACAATAAATAAGCCAAGTGAGAAGTGCGTACAAAGCCAAAAACCACCTGTTACCACCCACGGCCTTTGGTGAACATGTTGGTATTTGTTGGAACAAAAGGCCACGACAGACACCATCACTTCAGTTTTGTTAAACATATAGAAGACAAACTAAAAGGTGTTTTTTTTTCAACCAATTGCACCAAAAACTAAGAACCAGAGCTTGTGAGCGGAGCGTGGAGCGAGTGGTGGAGCGCAGAGCAGTTTTCAATTCAAAGGCCGGAGCAAGGATTTGGCTTCGCTCCAGTTCGCTCCGATGCGTTCACAGCATCAATTAAACATTTTTTTCAAAATAAATCACATACCGTAAATCCTCTAATATAGGCCGGGGCCTTTATTTCACTCAGGTGCATCTTGGTCCAGGCCATTATTGGAAGTAGGGCTGCAACTAACGATTATTTTAAAAATCGATGAATCGGCCGATTATTTTTTCGATTAATCGATGAATCGGACAAAAAATTTTTTTTATATTAACCTCTTTATTCCAAAATAAACATTTTAGACAGAACAAACAAGCACACAAGTATAGGTTGCTCATTAACTGTACTGGTGCAATATGAAAAATAAATGTTTGTGTAAAAACTACGCAAACTTACATGAGAAATGTAGCTGTACATCCACAAAATATAGGCTACTTTGTTTCATAAAGCGCAAAAAGAGACAGGCATTTTTGTTTTTTAAAGCCCCTAAGGGGTTCAAACAATAGGCCCCCCCATTTCAACAAATGAGTTTTTTTAGACTAGAAGAGTTCTGCCTTTTAAGACAGGAAAGTATAGCAGTTAAAGTTGCTGCTTGAGAAAATACTGAACCATAGAGATAAAAATAGCCCTGTGATTCTAATTATAGATTGTATTTGGAATAAAAATGAGAGAACTAGGGGTGGTAAAAAACACATCCTCCAAAGACAGATATTTACATGGGAATGTGGCATATAATTAATTGACATATTACTGATCTTGCTGGATTTTGTTCTGCTTTACTTCCATAAATTGCAGGATCTTCTTTTCTTTATCTTTGCCAGAAGATTTAAACTTTAAAAGCCTTGCCCTCATAATTTGCAAGTTAATTTATTTATAAAGAAAATATAAACGCTGCTTAAACAAATTCAAATGAAATTAAAAGTAAAATAAGTAGCCAACCTTATCACTGTCTGTAACCTACTAACACGGTAAGGAAAGCATCAGATGAGCGAACTGAGAAACTAACGTTACGTTTCCCCTCTTTAAAATGAAACAAACATGGTCGCTCATCCTGCTGATCAGCTCTCTTCACTGCCATTGAAGGCTCCAACGTGTTTTCTTTTCAGGTGCTGCGTCATAACAGTGGTGCTTCCGTGCCATGTTCATTTGTTTTTACAAAAGTTGCATGTTACGACTTTTTTCACTTTACAAAGCGCAGGCTATTTTAATTATTGTGATCAATTTGCGCCGTCAATCCCGGCGCATGCGCGCTTCATTTGCAGTCTGGACGCTGAGGGTAAACTCCTCACTAAAATCCTGCGGCTCTGACTGCCGCGCTGAGAGGGATTCCTGTAGGAGAGGGAGAAAGGGGTTGGGATGGGGGAGGCGCCCCACGGCAGGCAAAAGCCGCCAGTGACACCGTAAAAAGTCGGCAGATTTGTCGCTAGTCGCTTTTTTGAAAAATAGTCGCTGGAGGGGTCTGAAAAGTCGCTGAGTTGGCAACACTGCAACTGCGGCGCTGACTCGCTCCGCCATATTTTTTTTTCTTCCCCCGGATGACGGCGGCGGCGGATGACGCATTAATCGCGCGACACAACTAATCGATGATTAAATCCGTTGCCAACGCTTTTAAAAGTCGATTTTTATCGATTTTATCGATTCGTTGTTGCAGCCCTAATTGGAAGGAGGCCAGAATTAGAGGCAGGCCTCTATTTCTATTTGATCAAAACAGACGACCAGTGGAATGAATAAAAACAGATTGTGTCTCTTTGAACCAATAAAATACTAGGTTCATTTATTGAAAAAGTACAGTTACCATAACGGTTTACAAAACATTATTCAGACATCTTCCAGCTGCTGCTATTTTTCTGCACGGCAATACAAAAAAAAAGACACAGAATGGATTCTTGGCCAAACAAAGTTTTCAAATAAATTAATGGAAACTGTTCTGCCATCACAGCCGGTCATAAAAACCAAACAATCCGACCTCCTGTCTGCAGCACTGTCTGCGCTAAGGATGGGAATTCCCAAGCTAATGGATTGGATTCGTTAGCAAACACTGCCCCCCTGTGGTACTTGCATGTTACTATCACAGGTTGCTGAGGACTGCACAGGAACATCGTTGGTTCTAATTATAGCCCCGGCCTGTATATGAGTCCGGCCATTATTTACCCCCGCCGACAGCAAAACCGGCCATTATTAGAGACCCGGCTGCTAATGGAATACAGGCCAATATTAGAGGATTTACGGTACATGCATTATACGCTGTTATCTCATTTGCAATGGGAAACAAAGTGACCTTTTTTTCGTGAAGTCTAGTAAAATTTTATAATAATTAAATAGGAAGCGTAGGGCAACATGAATGGAGCGAGGTGTTACACAGCTGGGAAACAGTGCGATAATTTAACAGCCAGTTAATAATACACATGTATCGTTCACATCATTGAATCAAACGTCATGTGTATCAGGGACCTGGCATCATTACATGAAAGAAAAATGTCAGAAAATACCTTCTCCTGAAAATTTGAGTGAGCATGGAGCGATTTCGCCGGAGCAGCAGGAAAATGAAGTGGTGGAGCGGTGGAGCGAATGAGCGAACATCCTCCTGAGTGTGGAGAAGGAACTGCACCCTGATCCACTCTATTCACATTCTCTGCTGAGAACTAAGCATCAAGTTGATTTAGGCTTTTTTGACTTTTAGCAAAACTTTATTTACACAATTTAGAATCAATTATTGTAAAACAAGTGTCAGCTAAAAATCATTAAATGAGGAGCTTCTTAAATCTCCATCATCTGACACAGCACATACAATGTTATTAAAACCCCACAGCTGAATAAAATCCTTGATGGTCTGTGAGGCTCTGTGGAAGTGAAACTCGATCTTTATTCTGGGCTATTCTGTAACTTCTACAGAGCCACGGCATCAAGGTGAGCTCCCCCCTGCAGTCTGCCTCTGTGGGACAATAATCGGCCATCTTTGCTTCACAGATTAAAACATTTAAAAGTCAGGCCTTTGGCTTGTTTCTTCTATTATAATCGAACTCCTGCTACAAAAAGAGGGTTTGTAAAAAAAACATCCCAAAAAGACTAAAAACATGAAAAACACACATGAAGCCAATAGAGCAAAACGCTCTCGGTGCGCGTGTCGTTTCCAGAAAGTCATGTGACCGATACAGGAGTCGTTTCTAACTGACTGACTCACTAAACTGTGTTTAAAAACGTATCTGTCAACATGATGTGCTGCTAAAGAAAATATCTCATCTTTTGCACTTTATCATTAAAATGATCTTAAATTTTGTAGCAGCCTAAAAGGAACAGGAACTTTTCAGGCGTTGTGTTTTTATTTTAATTTTCTTGTTGTGTCATCCTTTTCCTCTCAGTTATCACTCAAATTATTTGAATTAAAATTAATTTCAAATTGACTCTTAGTTTATTTGCTGTTTTTACTGCACTTATTGTTTTAAAATTATGATTTCAAATCCTAGTCCACCAGCATCCTCATTCACATTTTCCCCTAAATTTTCACGTTAGGATATACGTTTACATAAATTATTGGCTGCATCTAAAAATGTCAAAGATATTTTTAATTTAAACATAGATATGAAATTATATAATATAACCAACAATAAGTTAAATTCTATCATTGTACTAGGTCATCAAATCAATTCAGATTATTCTGTTCAATAATCTGCCTGTAGTGTCTTTAAATGTCCAGCAGGTGTCAGTATTCTATGAGACAGGATCAACGCAGCATCAATGCAGTTTGGCGACGAGTCAAGATGCCTCATTAATCCATCACTAGTTTTGAGGACCCAAATGCAGAGATTAGTAGGCTGAGATGAGTTTTGCTAATTTATTGAAGTATTCACAGGCAACTGAGGCAGAAATCCAAAATTCCAAAATAACGAATACAGAAAAAAAAAACAGAATCTAGGAGACATCCGGGAAAACACACATGAGAAGCCAGGAAAAGATGAGGAACCAGCACAACCGCACAGGGAGAGTATATATAGAAGACAGAACAAAGACTGGACTAATGATCTGATTGGGAGCAGGTGCGGATGGAAGCATCTAGAAGGAAGCCAAGGGGAAAGGAAACAGACACCAGGGGGCAACAGAGAGCAACTCAAGAACAAAACACTGCTAAAAAAACAACTACAAAATACAAATACAAAGAAACTAACGACCAGATGTTGCAGAACCCTGACAACATCCCAATTAATAACTGATAAAAACGAGATTGTGGCAATGGCACCGTGAAAAATCCACCATTATAGATCACCTTTTAATTTTTTAATTGGAGGCTTGTAAAGTCCTCCACTGGGGGGACTTTTTTCAGAGGTTTTTCTATCTAGATGCAGACCGGCCGGTTCTGAAGATGTCTTTTGTTTATTGCTTTTGTGCAGCTGTACTAAAGGGCTTTCTGGCCCATATTCGATAAAACCATTCTCTGTGGGTCCAGGCTGCAGAGCAGACGTCCGCTTTGATTTAGGAAAAGACCGTGCAGATGTATGGGAGCAGATAATAGCATAAGCTAATGTGCATCTGCAGTCAGTTTTTAAAATAGACGTGAAAATACCCAAACACAGGAAAGATATCTATAAAAGCTCTCAGAGAGCACAGACCTCCAACAAACAGCAAATGTTGCCCAATATTGTGACCTGCAGCTAAAACCGGCTCATGATCTGGATCATTTCCAAAGGTTAATGAGTTCTTCTTGGACTGAAATGCACCTTTGGTACAAAATTTCATTAAAATCCGTTCATAACTATTCAACTTATTCTATACACAGACAGACAATTGCACACAAACTCAACTAAAAACATTGATATAGGTAAAAATGACAGCTTAGCTCCAATTCACCCACTAAGTCCTGGATGGAGGCTGAGAGGAGAGCATAAAATAAAATGTTTCCCAAAAAAAAAAGAAATAAACTGGGTGTTCTGTGAGAAAGTTCTATATTATTATTACGTGTTACAGAAAGGGATAAATCTTGTATTACAAGGGTTTATTACACATAACGTTAAGTATATAAAGTCTTTTTTTTATATAATTTTGAAGATTATGGCTTACAGATAATCAAACAAGAATGTCCCAGAAATTATTGTTATTGTGACAAATGTACAGGAAAGTCAGGCTGGCCCCTCCGTCGTCATCTTCTCCTCTGTTGCCGCCTTTGGGTCATGCAAAATAATTAGTAAAAACTCTCCATGGTGACAGGCAGTAACGTTTGTAAAACTCCTATCTGACAGGGCGGTACATGAGGCACTGCTTTTGTTAATCATTACATTGGGGCTGGTTAGGGCTGTGGACGGAGGGACCGAACCCGACCCAGTGACGGTAGCCTGGACACCGGCGGCCCCATGCTTCCACCCGCCTGCCTGGGGGGTAGCAGGGTAAGGCAGGCTGGGGAAAGCATACCGTCGGGTCGGGTTCGGTTGCTCCGTCCCCGGCCGCCGGGGTTCCCTGACCAGCCCCAGAGCTCACGGCTCGATCCGAATGACCAAAGTACAGGCCAGAACTAAATAATGCACCATCCCTGAATTGACGTCAACTCTGTGCTTCGTTTGGATTCGCCCGTTTGATGGTGGAAGTTTAAAATTGTGAGTTTTGCAGAGAAAGGAGGTGTTGATGGGGTTTGAACTTCTCTGTACGTCCATTTCACCCACTGAGCTATTGTTATTTATCTATAACAATGTAAACTCGGTGTTCCCCGATAAATCAGAGTTACTAATTCCTGTATAAACCCTGGAATAAATAACATCAGAAAGCACCAAAGTTACATTCTTTTTTCAAAGTCTTTTTTATCAAACGAGTTTCTTTGCTTTCAACAGCAAAGAAACACAATTCCCTCCTTATACAATAAAAAAGATGCCTTTTAGCCACGGCCACCCTATGCAGTACCCTGCCCACCCCACTGGCCAGGGTAAACTGTAGTTTAGCATTTCATCCCATTATGCACAACCACCGACGTAACATTAAAAATACACACAATAAACCAAGATCTGTCTTGGTTTATTGTCTTTATGATTTCTACAGGCAGGTTTACCACAATAGTAGATTAAAATCCTGAAATTAGGGCTTTTAGTTTCAGTGGCCACCCCAAGATTTTTAGTGGCCACATCTGGCCCCCCTATGAAACATTTCTGGAGATGCCACTGCTTTTAGCGGATCTAGGTGTCTGATTTTCACACCTTGAACTCATACCTGTTCTCTTAGGTCACTAGCAGTGTGAGATTCTATCAAATTGTACCAATCAACATTACTTTTAACAGTCAGCTGAGAATGGGGAGCTTTTTGAAAAAAAGTCACCATATGTTGAAACAATGCTCTAAAGGAAGATGTAAGAGGAAAACAGTTTTCATGTTTTGGTGTGTTTTATTCTACACCTTTGCTATTTGCAGGTGACCGGTACGTGGTAATGGACTGTGGTGGAGGAACAGTGGATCTGACTGTTCATCAGATTCGTCTTCCAGAAGGACATCTAAAAGAGCTCTACAAGGCCTCGGGTAATTGTCTTTTCACTGCCACTGTATTTATTAACCTGCCTCACTTATAAAACCTCTTCTTTTTTTTCAGGTGGACCTTATGGATCCATCGGGGTCGATTATGAATTTGAGAAGTTGCTGTGCAAGATATTTGGCCAAGATTTTATTGACCAATTTAAAATAAAGAGGCCGGCCGCCTGGGTGGACCTGATGATTGCGTTTGAGTCGCGAAAGAGAGCAGCTGCTCCTGACAGAACCAACCCGCTCAACATTAACCTGCCTTTCTCTTTCATTGACTACTACAAGAAGTTCCGAGGTCACAGCGTGGACCATGCTCTGCGCAAAAGCAAGTGAGTGAAAAAACAGAAGTACTGCAGACATTACTTACACTACTTTTCAGAAGCTCCAACAAAAGAAAGTTAAAAACAAAACACTGGACTTTGTTTCCAATTTTGAAGACGTTTCGCTTCCCCGTCATGGAAGAATTTTCAATTAGAAATGTCAGAAATAGCGTTGAGTTCGAGGCTTTATACAGTAGCCCAACAAAACTTTGTTTTTATTTAGAAAACATGCAAATTGAAACAGGCGAACGGGTCCACCCCTTTGAAATGGGGGTTGTTTGGCTTCTTTGTTAGCCTGCATTGTCCCATACCTGTCTATGTCTCTGAAAGGGAGGTAATTAAAGGGAATTGTCGGCCTGGCTGAATAGGTGAGGTCTTCTGTTCCCCTGAGCACCTTTATGCAGTTGTTGGGCTGTTGGGTTACTGTATAGAACCTCAAACTCAAAGCTATTCCTGACACTTTCAATTGAAACATTTTTCAAACATCTTCAAACTTTGAAACAAACCCCAGTTTATAATTTTCTATTTTTGGAATGACTATGACCTAGATGATAGCAAAAAAAATCTTCACCAGGATACTGATCAGATGTTTCATACAGTTCCGTGATGGGGCCTTGGATGGTCCCCTTCAATTCTTTTTTTAATATCAATCTTTGTACTAAAATATTCTTTCTGTCATGAATTGTGGACATTAAGATCTAAATAGAAGCGGCATCTCCTGGTCAGACCCTGTAATTCAGTGAAAGGATGGAGTCAGAGTAAAAATATATGCATGCCCAGGAGAAGGCCATTGGCTGGAAGTTGAAGGGGATTTTGCTGCCATTATGCTGGCTTTTGACTGGGAATGGCCGTTTTGAATGTCTGCTACTGTATGTTACATATATAATATATATATAAAAAAAAAAAATACGAGATGTGATATATACACTCACCGGCCACTTTATTAGGTACACCTGTCCAACTGCTCGTTAACACTTAATTTCTAAGCAGCCAATCACATGGCGGCAACTCAGTGCATTTAGGCATGTAGACATGGTCAAGAAAATCTCCTGCAGTTCAAACCGAGCATCAGTATGGGGAAGAAAGGTGATTTGAGTGACTTTGAACGTGGCATGATTGCTGGTGCCAGAAGGGCTGGTCTGAGTATTTCAGAAACTGCTGATCTACTGGGATTTTCACGCACAACCATCTCTAGGGTTTACAGAGAATGGTCCGAAAAAGAAAAAACATCCAGTGAGCGGCAGTTCTGTGGGCGGAAATGCCTTGTTGATGCCAGAGGTCAGAGGAGAATGGCCAGACTGGTTCGAGCTGATAGAAGGGCAACAGTGACTCAAATAACCACCCGTTACAACCAAGGTGGGCAGAAGAGCATCTCTGAACGCACAGTACGACAAACTTTGAGGCAGATGGGCTACAGCAGCAGAAGACCACACCGGGTGCCACTCCTTTCAGCTAAGAACAGGAAACTGAGGCTCATCGAAATTGGACAATAGAAGATTGGAAAAACGTTGCCTGGTCTGATGAGTCTCGATTTCTGCTGCGACATTCGGATGGTAGGGTCAGAATTTGGCGTCTACAACATGAAAGCATGGATCCATCCTGCCTTGTATCAAAGGTTCAGGCTGGTGGTGGTGGTGTCATGGTGTGGGGAATATTTTCTTGGCACTCTTTGGGCCCCTTTGTACCAATTGAGCATCGTTGCAACGCCACAGCCTACCTGAGTATAGTTGCTGACCATGTCCATCCCTTTATGACCACAATGTACCCAAATTCTGATGGCTACTATCAGCAGGATAATGCGCCATGTCATAAAGCTGGAATCATCTCAGACTGGTTTCTTGAACATGACAATGAGTTCACTGTACTCAAATGGCCTCCACAGTCACCAGATCTCAATCCAATAGAGCATCTTTGGGATGTGGTGGAACGGGAGATTCGCATCATGGATGTGCAGCCGACAAATCTGCGGAAACTGTGTGATGCCATCATGTCAATATGGACCAAACTCCCTGAGGAATGCTTCCAGCACCTTGTTGAATCTATGCCACGAAGAATTGAGGCAGTTCTGAAGGCAAAAGGGGGGTCCAACCCATTACTAACATGGGGTACCTAATAAAGTGGCCGGTGAGTGTATATATATATATATATAGATAGATAGATAGATAGATAGATAGATAGATAGATAGATAGATAGATAGATAGATAGATAGATAGATAGATAGATAGATAGATAGATAGATAGATAGATAGATAGATAGATAACAACTCAGTGACAACAGTCCTAATAACTGACTGGACAGTTGACAGAACAATATGTGAAGAAAATCTTACATTTCTGTGGTTCAGCTCTGCTTGACATTTTTCTCTCCTCTTCAGCGTGGACTTTGTTAAATGGTCATCTCAGGGGATGCTGAGGATGACTCCAGATGCTATGAACAACCTCTTCAAGCCAACCATAGACCACATCATCCAACATCTCAGTAAGCTCTGTTCTATCTAATCATTAACTTATGTTCATTTTAAGAAGTGCTGTTTTGTCTTTAGAGTTTAGATAAGAACTGCCTAAAGTTTAGGTCACAACTTATCCTCCTTTTGTCAAGTTTCACCACTTTCTATCCTGTGGAAGTGTAGAGAAGTTAAATCCAATTTTGTCAGCGTAAGGTTAGGGAAAGCGTCTTTCACATTTTAAATGAGAGAGAAATCAATCTCCCTATAACCCCACAGAGAGAACCAATGCATCAGGAAGCATTCCGGTTTGTAGATTTAGTTATGTTACATGATTATCCATTATTGTATAAATTAAACTCATTCATCATGATTCTACATACAAAACCTCAAAAGGACAAGTCAATACTGCAAAGCTATTACCAGTAGAAAACAGATAAATCAGATTTCTGTTATTTCTACAGCTTCCTGTAGTTCGGTAGCTGTGACCGCCCCCGTCAGTCTTCAAAGTATAGCCTCTGTCGCACCTTGACTATTTAGACAGCGTTTAATTTGGAAAATCTGGCAAAAACGCTGGCATACATTGTAAAAGTTTTAGGTATATAGGATGTATGCCAGCGTATCCCATATGTGGACCATAAGTTCTAGGTCAGTTATCTTATGGTTGACATACGTTCAGTGTCAGTTCCTCATCATTCTTGGCATCTTAGCTTATCCAAAACCTCTGAGTAACTTCAAGAACGTCTCTGCAATGCATATGATCGTATCTGACGTGTTCCAGATGAGCGCTGAACGTGTTTCTAACTTCCAGCTACTGTATAATGGCGTACTGGCAGCATGTTGGTATAAAGGGGGTTCACAGGAGGAAACCATCAGTTCTCCTCCAGCCTTCATCCCCATCATAGGGTGAGAGAGAAGGCCTCCCTGCGTTTACGACCACCAACAAACTTCCTAGCAGAAATTACGCTCAATCTGCTGTGACTGCAAACCTGCTTTCTTTCTTTTTCTTTTTTCTTTCTTCTTTTGGTGGGCGGTAAACGACAGCCAGGTTAATACCGTGATCAAAGACATTTTTTTATGCAGACTGGGCAGCTCCTCTGACCAGCTTTAACTGATGCTTCGTAATGCATTACGTAATGCATTACGCTGCCGTGCGTCATGCAGATGTTTGGGTGTCATTAGACATAAGTTCTTGACTCGTTATGAATACTCTATGGATACGCCACAAATTTTAAAAATACATAGAAAGTAGGGGTGGAACGGTTCACAAAATCCACGGTTCGGTTCGGTTCACAGTTTCGTGGTCACGGTTTTCGGTTCAGTATATGTTGATTGTTAGCCTGACATGTTGGTCATGTTGCTGTTAGCATAAACAAAACGTGTTGCACAATGCTTGCACAATGTTTTTATCCACAACTTTCTTTCCGCCGTCATCGTAGGTCACTCTAAATGCAAAGTGGTCCCATACAGCAGACCTATAAAGTGCTGCTGGCGCATCTTCCAACTCCTGTTCTTTCCCACTCGCCATTCCCACACAATTCTCCACAATAACTGATCTTTTTTCTGCTACACCCAGCTACGCTGCTTCGCTTCTTCTTCTTCTTGTTTACTACTGGTGGTTGGCTTTGGTCGCAGTATCGCCACCTTCTGCTCTGGAGTGTAAACGCTTCGGCTATGAGAAAAAGGAGCAGCGCATGAACCGAACGAAACACACGCGAACCGAACCGAGACAGTCAAACCGAACGATTCGGACGGTTTTCATAAACCGTTCCATCCCTAATAGAAAGTTTAGCATATGCCAGCGTTTTAGGAGAGTATGGGGCGTCAGGCATACGCTGGCTAAATCAGCAAGGTGTGACAGGGGCCTAAAGGAGAGAGTGCCGTCCCCTGTGGTGCTCCTATTCCACTGACTCCCTGTTTAGACAGTTTAGACCCTTCAGTCTGAAAAAACTGACGTCTGTTTGTCAGGTAATCTTTGATCCAGGTGATTGTTGATGCCTCCTGTAGGTCTAATTAGTCTGTCGGTCAGAAGAGACTGAGACTGACCTTTAAGGGCAGCAAAGATGCAGGACAGTGCTGTGCGAGACAAACATCTGCTGCTAAATGGGGACCCTGTTAGGGCGCATGGCCTCATGAGGCCTCCTAACGGGCATCACTCGTGGTTAGACCAGTAATTTACTAATAAATCCATGGTTTTACTCCTGAATATTTTCTCTCCATTGATTCAATAAACAGAGGTCACATAAGGCTGAGTTTTCTGTGCTTCCTCTCCAGCCGAGCTCTTTGAGAAGCCAGAGGTTAGCGACATCAAGTTCCTGTTCCTGGTTGGAGGTTTTGCCGAGTCCGCCCTGCTGCAGCAGGCTGTCCAGAACATGCTCCGCGGTCGCAGCAGGATCATCATCCCCCATGACGTCGGCCTAACCATCCTAAAAGGTGCTGTGCTGTTCGGCCTGGACCCCAGCGTCATCAAAGTCCGGCGCTCACCCCTGACGTACGGCGTGGGCGTCCTCAATCGCTTCGTGGAGGGCAAGCACCCGCCAGAGAAACTGCTTATTAAAGATGGCACACGCTGGTGCACCGATGTCTTCGATACTTTCATCGCCGCTGACCAATCCGTAGCACTGGGCGAGATGGTAAAGCGCAGCTATACGCCCGCAAAGCCATCCCAGCAGATTATCGTCATCCACGTCTACTGCTCAGAGAAGGAGAGTGTGGGGTTCATCAGTGAGCCTGGGGTCAGGAAGTGTGGGACGCTTCGATTAGATGTGAGCGGAACGGAAAGCTCAGCACCACGGCGTGAGATCCAGACCCTCATGAAGTTTGGTGACACAGAAATCCGAGCCATGGCGGTAGACGTGTCCACCGGACGCACTGTCAAAGCTAGCATCGACTTCCTAAGCCACTAAGGCTGTGCCAGAACCTAGCTCCCAGATTTCCCAGAAGCAGCAGTCATCAAAATACAGCTTGCACATAACAACTATGAATAGTTATTAGAGATTTGCAAAGTATAATTAAATCCTAGGCGCTGATATTTTTTTGCTAAAAATGTCCACAGACTTTGGACTGATGAGTTGATGATAAGGGATCAAACAGGCGCTTAGTTTTTTATTTACAGAGAAGCTCTGCGGTGAGAAAAGGCTGAAAACAAACGCTGTCGGCTTTGTTTAGTCAGTTTTAAAAGGGAAAGCCATTAATACGTCTTTACCTCTGATATGTTTATTATGTTATTATGTGTTATTATAAATTTTTTCACTCTGTATTTTGAAGGCAAGCCACACAAATCATGATGGATAACAAGAGGAAATATGGTGGAAAGTTTTCCATACTTTTACAGAATTTGTAGCAGCATTTATTTTTGTTATGGTGATTTGCCAACTTGTTTGACTTCGCTCTAATAATCATTTTCAAACATATCTCAAGTGCGATTCAATCCCTTATAGCTAAAAGGTGAAACTATCAATTCAATTCAGTTTATTTCTGTAGCTCCAATTCCCAACACGTCATCTCAAGACACTTTCCAGTTCACCAGATCATCCAGTCAGATTGATTCAAAGTTTTCTATCTAAGCAAAACCAGCTGATTGCATCAACAAATTGAGTCTTCAGCAATCCCTCACACTAAGCATGCTTGTAGCGAGAGTGGAGAGGAAAAACTCCCTTTGAACAGGAAGAAACCTCCAGCAGAACCAGGCTCAGTGATACAAAAAGAAAATACAAAAGGCAACATTTCATTTTTAATGAATATTAATTAGATCTCAGTTTGTATGTAATGCTTTTGGAGTCTTAAACTAACATAGATATTTATAGTTAAAATAAATTAGCCTTAATAATCATTTAATTCTTAAAAATGACAAATTCGCAGATAGCCAACCATGAAACCCACTGATCATGTCGACTTTTTTGCTAAACAAAGCAGAACAAAAGGCTAACAGTCGTAAATAAAGATTTCTTCACTGGAGCTCTTTTATTCGGGAATGTTATCCGGTAGGTTCTGTCACTACCCGATCCATCCCGGAAGCACGAGCTGTCCTGCACATGATCCAACAGAATAACTTCCTGGTAGGCAAATACTTCATTCTTCTTACTTTTATTATTTTTTCTTTTTCGGGCGGGGGGGTTCTTTTTTAATATTTTTGTATTTGCCTAAATATTGCGTATTCTAAAAATTAAAAAAAGCGATACACTGAAATAGCCTTTGGAACATTACTGTGACTGCTCTGAGCATGTCCGATGATGACGTCACGCAATACAATGGAGAGAATCTGACATGTATCCATTTCTTCTATACGATGTAGTTTAGCATTCTGTAAAGGTGCAGTAGGAGATCTTTTCTGACGCATTTTTTACCATGTGGCTTAAAGATCTCCCCACAGCCACTTAGGAAGCAGTAAAATAGAAGGTCTGGAAGTAAAACTAAAAATAAATGGTCCCCTCTACAGAAATCAATTAACAACTTCAACCAATCACAAAAGATTTCGGCATTTTAAGTTGATTTAGGCATTAAAATAAACTGTTTCAGAGAAGTGATCATAGCGCTCTGCATCATCAGTGCTGCCTGTCTCCCTGCCAGCTCCTAGATCAGCGACATCCTGCTTGAGCTGCTCAGACGCTCTACTCCTACTGATCTAGACGCGCTGCAGACAACATGCGCGTTCATGTGTTTTGAAGGCGTAGCTCCGAGGGGTGGTCTGAAGGGAGAGGCATGGTTGTGTATGTTCAAAAATATAGACCAAGATTTCCAAGATCTCCTACAGCACCTTTAATGTTTTAAATATATAAATAAGTATTTTCAGAATCGTTAGAATAGTTTTCAGCAACCCGGATCTTATTCTTTTGGTGCATGTGCAGAAACGGATCGTGCTTCTAGGACAGATCAGGTAGTGACAGGCTTTACATCCACACTCTCTGGAACAGACGTTCAACCTGCTACATACTCAGCCAGCATAGGAAAGTGACGAGCGTTCATATCAGCATTGAAGATGACAGATACTATTGTTGATTGTCAACCCGCTATTAGCTGCGTTTCCTTTGACCTTTAAATTGTGCAAATTTTAATTCCAAAGATTAATTTCCCATTTTTTTAAATGCTACAATAATAAATAGAACTCACCTTCTTGTTAAAATGTTTTTCCAATGGAGTTGCTTATAACAAAATCTATGTGTATTTTGTAAAATTGAAATGAAAAGCATTTTTTTTTACACATCAGTCACATGATCAACAACTAAAGTCTGATATTTTAAAGAAAGCTACCAGGAAACAGTAGGATTATGATGTCATGGCATTTTTATTAACAAGTTATTGTTTAAATAGACATATTCATGTGTAATTTCAACATAATTTCTTCTTTTACGTCAGCTTAAAATAAACAAGTATGACGCTCATTTGTAAAGGAGCTAAATACTACAAATCAAATTCTACATTCCTGTCTGAGGAGAAGGTTTAGGAGGGTTCACTGAAACCTGGCTGCATGCAGCTATGGTTTACTAATACAATATTTAACCTCATTAAATAGATCTAAAATTGTGAAACAGAAATACATTCCTATTCAGCTAAATTGAGGCCATAAAGTTTGTTTCAAAACATCCATCCATCCGTTTCTACGGTTTCATCCATCAGAGCGACGGTGGGGCCGGCGCCCCTCATCACCAGTCCACCCTGGAAAGGTCGCCATTCTGTCGCAGTGCTTCAAACATTCTTTTGTTTATTTATTTAAAAAGGAAGAGTTTGAAAGTGAAAAGTATTTTTTAAATTGTAAATAAAAGATTTAAAACTGAAAAGAGATATTTTAAACCACTTTTCAAATTTAAGCTTTTTGCCGGTTTAAAACTGCTGCCCCCTGGGTATGGGGGCGGGATTTCGATGTCATCTGAACAAAATATTCCCAGGTATTGCATTCAGGAACCGTGGGAACAACTTATGTGATTAAAATATTAATATGTTACACCACATGTAACATTTTTAAATAAACTTTATGGCCCCACTTTGGCTCTACACATTTCTATCTGGACCTTTTACACAGTAATTCATTCATATTTAGCAACGGCTGCCCTATGCAGGTCAAACTGATTGAACATTTATGCTGCGTTCACACTGCAGGCCTTAATGCTCAATTCCAATTTTTTGTAAAATCAGATTTTTTTGAGTTACCGTTCACATTTCCAAATATGTGATCTCCTGTGTGAACTGCTTTCATACAACGTATCCCGCTTGTTCAGTAGAGGACGCAATGATGCCACAGGAAGTGAGCGTGCGCTGTGTTTATGAAAGTAAACATGGATGGTAGTGCTGGAGTGCATTTAGCGATCTTTCATAACCTTAAAAACTCAATCTTTTCAAGATAGTTGAACATTAATACTCTTCTCTACATCATTGTCCACCATGGTTGTCGGTTTTCTTTCCGCTCCTGCGTAGCAAGACCCAGAATAGTGACCTTTTTTGGGTATTATTGGCGTTCAGGTGGGATGAATGTGACCTGGCCATTCAGACGCAGGTCGCATTTAAAAAGATTAGATTCGTATCGGATTCAGGACCACAGAGCCAAGCGGCCTGGGTGGCATTGGAAAAAAATCAGATCTGAGTTGTTCAGACAGCCATGAAAAGATCAGATCCAGGTTGCATATGAGCAAAAAAATTGGATTTGGGTCACTTCACTTCAGTGTGAACGTAGGCTTAGTCTACGTTCACACTGCAGGCCTTGATGCTCAATTACGATTTTTTTGTGAAATCCAATTTTTTTTTGCGTGGCTGTCATATTTCCAAATATATGCGACTTGTATGTGATCTCCTGTGTGACCTGCAGTCATACAACGCCAGTGTCCCGCATGCGCAGTAGAGGACGCGATGATGTCACAGGCCAGTGTGCTCCATGTTTACGGAAGTGTAGTGCCGGCGCGCATCTAGCGGTCTTTTCCAACCATAAAATGACATTCTTTTCAATATGGTTAAACATAGATACTGCTATCCGCATCACCATCTGCCATGGTTGTTGTTTTTCTTGCCGCTTCTGCGTAACAAGACGCAGAATAGTGACCTTTGTCGGGTATTAATGGCGTTCAGACACAGGTCGCATTTGAAAAGATCAGATTCATATCGGATTCAGGACCACATAGCCAAGTGGCCTGGGTCGGATTGGAAAAAATCTGATCTGTGTTGTTCAGACTGCCATGAAAAGATCAGATCCAGGTCACGTGGGCAAAAAAAATCTGATTTGGGTCACTTCAGTCTGCAGTGTGAACGTAGCCATAGTAAGTTGCTTTTAGGCTTATCACTAGTGTTTGCAGAATTGTTTTAATCGAGGAATAAAGCTCACTGAAGAATCAATTTGGATAATGATATCCCTAACCTATTAGCTTTAGTTACCCCAATATAATAGGAATACATTCTTACTGCTTTGAATACACCAGACAATGTCAGAAAGAAAACTGTGAACTGTGCTCCATACTCTGAAAAGCAAGCACAGCCTTGACCTCCCTGTTGCCTTCTTTGTTTTGACGTATGAGTAGCTTTGCTCCCAGCTTGGCTTTAATTCAGGTGTATCTAATCATTAAGTCCTGACAAGATAATAAGTATTTTTATTTCTATAAATACAGTATTTGAATATTGTACAGATTCTTTTAGCACGGTCACATAAGCTTTAGAAACAGGACAGTGCGTGAATGAGGGAAAGTGTGTGGGTGTGATGTTTTAGCATTTCTAAAAAAAGAAAAAGAAAGTGTTCCTCCAGTTATGCTTGTGTGACCAATGCAGATTTCTGCTTATGTTTTTGGAAATTTGACTTATTTTGCAAATACAAGCCAAACTTTAATACCTCCATAAAATTATGCTGTTAAAAATAGTTTTTTTGTTTTTTCACTATATTTTTGTAGTATAGCACATACAGGAATTTTCAAAGGAATGATGTAGGAGAGAAATTTTAGAATAGTCTCGTTTTGTTTAAATAAGTTCATGATGTGCTGGTGAAGATTCTCATTCATCCAGGTCATAGTCATTCCAGCAGTCTAAGCCTATAGCAGGATAGGTATAGAAAATATAACCTAAATATTTTGGATGAGGTACATGAAAGGTAGAGAAACGATTGTCCATACTGAATTTTCCCCTGCTGAATGTGGCCATTCACACTCAAAATCAAATCAGAAGATGAGCAACTGTCATTGTAACACATGTTACTAATGTGTCTTGCAAAATATTTTAATCCCAATGTTAACCACAAACAGCCTCAGGTAGAAACAAGAGCTTTTTTGTAGCATAGCCCTCCATCTAAGCAGCAGCTGTTCTTCAGCAAACTCTTGCCTCTTCCTCCTCATCTTCATCACCTGTTATGATTTCTGCATTAATACACTTTATTGCGCTCTAGTTCAAACTGAAAAGAGTTAACATTACTCATTGCTGTTTGTTTGGAAGGGGCTAGCAATACCAGACCTAGCTTAGGTCTGGTATTGACATTTTATTAAAATGTATTAAAAAAAACTATTTTAAAAAATCGTTGAGTACCAACAAATTGGACACAGATGGAGCCAAAAGTTTATTCAACTATTGTCACCCATTCCAGGTAGGCAATAAAAAGTTCCTGCTTCACAAAGGTAGGCAGCAGCTTGATAAAGCCATGATGGTAATTATTTTAAATCCAAGTAGTATGCAGTTCTTCATATATACAAACACATCAATTTCAAACAGATGGTACCGGTGTCAGCCCATACTGCACAGCCAGGTATTGGTATTGGAGCAACACTAATAAAAACTAAGCAGCTTTATTGCAGCATTGTATTTAGGGTGGAAAAAACATTGTTCTTAAATAAAGTCTATTTTACAATTAATATTGAATCCCTTCAAGAGTGATGGGGCCAGCTTGGAAAGAATTTGGGACCATCATTTCATTTTTTACCATCATATCTCCATTGAGTATTGAAAATAACCCGATTATTTTAAAATTTCCCCATGTGAACCAGGTTTTACAGAGACTTAACTGTAGAAGGAAGCACAGCCTGTTTGCACACAAGCTAGCTAGATTAGCCACAGTTTAAAGTTGATTTTTCTAGCCAAAAAACTCCAGCCTAGTGGTCGGCAAACATAAATACTGTTTTATGCTGTTGCCGTCTGTTGGCTATATTTACACATCCATCAACAAGGCTGCTTGAAAAGTTCAGCTCCTGCTTTATTAAACATCAAATTTTATACTGGATGTCCAGCCATGTTTGTCTCTCGTCCTTCTCAGCATCAAACATTTTTTTTAACTAAGTCAAAGTTAATATCAGACTTTTTTTTTTTTTTACCTTTATTACTTAATACCAGTGACGGCTGCTGCTCTCTGAAACAGAGGAGGCTCAGTGGTGGTAATTAAATCCAAACGTCACGTATTGCATCATTAAATGCTGAAACACATAAAACTCATCAGTACAACGGGTGAAAATAGCTCCCCTGAAATAATAAACTTCTGTAGAACCTCCTCGCTGTCAGTCAGAAGTCCTTCAGTGTGTTGGTTAATCACCAGCCAGCTTCATGACCCCCTAAGAGGTTTAGCCTCACAGGACGTGATTCATTTTGGGGTATTATCCAATCGGGGCTGTACTTATTATTTACTTTGTTATGCTACTCTACCAAGAGCATAATAAAGAGCTGATTAATGCGCAATATACTCATGAAACCAGGTGCATTTTATTGCATATTTAATGTAGTTTAATGATGACATTTAATGCATATTTGACCAATATCCATCCTCATCCGTTTTCTCCCACTTAGTCCTGTCAGGGTCGCGGTGGGGCCGGTGTCTATCTCCAGCAGTCTATGGAAGAGAGGCAGATTCCCCAGTCTGTCACTGGGCGACACAGAGACACACAAAGGCACACAACCATTCACACACACTCACACCTAAGGACAATTTAGAGAAGCCTCTGCTTTGGTATAGTATCAAACAAATCTTTTTCTCTTTGTGCTGTTTTAGTTTTTAGTGTAAGCTTCCTCTACGTGCCTTTTATGCTGCTAGCATTGCTGAATTACCCGAACCTTCACACACAAACACATGTCCATTTTGGTTTCTTAAACAGAAATATACAAATCTGTCAAAGACGGACAGTGAGGGGTTAGACCAACTTTTTATGCTAATGGGAAGGGAGCCAAAGGCCGATTGTTAGCAGATCAACCCATGTTTGAAAAACATGCGTTTCTTAAATGCCAAATACCACGTTTTGCTCTAGGTGCTGCTGAAAACAAGGGTGAAAGCAGGTCAAACCTTTTGAGTGTTAGTGTCGACTTAAGAAAGCAAAGGGGCTGGCGAGGTTTCCACTTTTCTTCTGAACTTCAATTTAGTTGCTTGGTTTAGTTTGCATCGGTGTTTGCGGACCTGCTGTCAAACGACACAGAGAGAAAAGTTGTTGAGGATGAGTGCGGTAGTTTCTGGCTGGGAGAAGTTAAACATGCAACTTTGGCCTTATTTGCACGAAGCAGACAGGTGATGATGCGGCCTCGCGTTGATGGCTGCAGACCTGGAGCTGCTATTGGATGCTAATGAGAAGAAAGACTTTTTAGCTGCAGATCTGATGCTGGTGAAAGGTATACCAACTTCAGCCTCCAGGAAAAATCTTAAACTTAACCAGACATTTCCTCGGATTAGCAGTATTCCCTAAGCTGGTCTTGCACTCATGTCACATATTGCAGCAAGGGTCAACTTCACTGCATTTAACAAGATGGAGCCTTCTTCTCCAGCGCTTTCTGTCTGCCATGTTTTTTTTTTCTTTCTTTAGCAGCAGCTTCTGACGGCAGGCCTTCTATGGAAAATATCCACCTTATCCGCTGCCTCTGTGTCACAAGTATGCGCTTAGGTACCGCGATATCCATTTGATTTCATAGGTACTCGGTTGTTGGGGTTGGGGAGGATGTCCTGCCCCCAGTGGAGGAGTTTATGTATCCCGAGGTCTTGTTCACGAATGAGAGGAAGACGGAGCGGTAGATTGATAGGCAGATCGGCGCGGCATCTCCTGTGAAGCGGGCGCTGTAGCGGTCTGTTGTGGTGAAGAGAGAGCTGAGCCAAAAAGCAACGCTCTCGATTTACCGGCCGATCTACGTTCCTACCCTCATCTGCGGGCATGAGCTTTGGGTCATGACCGAAAGACCAAGATCCTGGATACAAGCGGCTAAAATGTGTTTTCTCGCTAGTGTGTCTGGGATCTCCCTTAAGGGCAGATTAGACTTCTGCAACCGCACACATCAAATGTCGTTTGGGTCTGGTCCCGAACCAGTTTTGCTGGTATGCTTATGCATCATCGGTCTGGAATTTCTACGGATGCACAGCAGTTTCCCGCCAAAGCACAAGGGGGAGCCTATACAAGAACTCGCGAAAACTTCGGCGGATAGTCACAAGAAATTTAGCGGCGCCAGCAGGAATGTTTATTTTCCAAAACAACAATGGCGTGTCTGCAAGATATCACGGTCACGGAGATGCATCTAGAGTTGCTATACATCGAAGACGAACAGGTTCTGTTAAGGGGGTTGGCAAAAAGACAGAGTAATCTTTCGTCGTAATTGTCCATTGTAGTATTTCCTCGGTTTTTAAAAATGGCGCGCCGCGGCACTGAATCGAGAAGGACAACCAGACAGACCGCCGGAAAGGCATACCAAGGACCAATCACAGCTGCTTTTTGTCCGTGCACTTTCGCTTGGGGTCTCCTCGGTTTTGCGACCGTCCGACGCGTAGTCAGGATTTTTTTGAGGTGCACGACGACGGTTGCAGAACCTCTGCCTGGGGGGCATGGTCAATTTGATGGGTGCAGATGATTTGGGTCAGAAGCATAAATTGGCCTTTAGAGATAGGGTAAGGAGATTAGTCATCCATGGAGGACTCAGAGTAGAGCCACTGCTCCTCCATGTCGAGAGGAGCCAGTTGAAGTGGCTCGGGCTTCTACTTAGGATGCATCCTTGACGTCTCTGTGAGGTGTTCTTGGCATTTCCCACCGGGAGGATGCCCAGGGGGAAACCCAGGAGACCCTTGAGGGACTATGTTTCTATGTTGACCTCGGAGTGCCTTGGGATTTCCCCGGCGGAGTTGGCCCAAGTGGCTGGGGGGGGGGCATCTGGGCCTCCCTACTGAAACTGCTACCCGACCCCGGATAAGCGGAAGAAGGATGGATTGAAGGTACTTGGTAATACCAACGGAAACTTATCAAGTACAGCATTGGGTACCGAACCATACGATTACCTGAGGAAATCCATTCACTAATCTTTACTTCCTACAAATTATGGATCGGGGGGTGGGGGGATGTGTAATATTCCTTTTACATGCAGTCAGAAGAACCGAGGTGAAACTTAGGTGATTTGTTTACATGTAATCTGCTACTGTGAGTTAATTAGTCCAGTTTTTCAGGTGCACTGAAGAAGCTTCAGCAGCTTTCTGTCACTTCGTCATCATTTTGTACTGCATGGTTTGCATGAGCCTCACAGGCATGGCTAAACAGAAAGCTAATTAGATTTACACAAACATGGTGTCTATTCAAGGTTAGTCCTCCACTTGTATCTGTGCTCACAGCCGTACTGTTAGCAACAAACCAAGGAAGGTTTTGCTTTGTGTTCTTAAATGAATAATTGCTGCATATTTTTCAGTTTTCTCTAATGCACAGCTTCCTCAGATGTAGCAGCATCAATCTGAATCTAGGATAAATCTATCATTCTTTTATGATGCGCATTTTTGATTGGCCAGTCTGAAAATAAGGTGGGTCACTGGAAAAGTTGTAAAGGGAAAGTCTAGCCAGCTGAAATCAGAAGTTATCAGCTTTTTAAAAAATATATAAAAGGAGTTAGTATTTTGCTGTTAAACAAAACAGGCTATATGAACTTTTAGTGCTATATGTGAAATGCACAAAGGTTTTTCTTTTTCTATAGTTTCACTTGGATCACATGCTTGTTTAAATACTGTTTTGCAGTGTGGGTTAATTCAGCAGCGATGAGCCATCACCAGCCTGTCATCAATAAAACAAATATGGATTTCAAAAGGTTGTGTTTTTTTCTCTGTTTTTACACAAACAAGGACATTTTACAAGCTTATAGCAATCATGCTACAGAAAAATGTTTGACATTCTTAAAAGCTATTGGAGATCCACCAAAATACTGTTAGTGGTTTTAGTCAAAATATATTAGTGTCAAATTCCTTTATTATAGTTCCATTCTAACATTGTATAAATGGGATGATTAACACAATATAGAGACCAATTAGATTTTTTTTACTGCATATATAATCAATTCAGTTTATTTATATATCACCAATTCACAACACATGTCATCTCAAGGCACTTTACAATTCAACCAGATCATCCAGTCAGATTGATTCAGTGTTTTATTTAAGGAAAACTCATTGATATTGATTGATTGAAGGCAATCCCTCACGCTAAGCATGCTTGTAGCGACAGTGGAGAGGACAACTCCCTTTTAACAGGAATAAACCTCCATTAGAACCAGGCTCAGTGTGAGCGGCCATCTGCTGAGGCTGACTGGGGTTCAAGGAGACAGAAGCAGAGATACAAAAAGCAGCTATAAAAGGCGGCCCCGTCCAGGACGAGCTCTAAGCCAACTCCCATGTCAGAGGATAAAGAGAGCACATCCAGCCAGTCACAGTCAGAGAAGCAGGACTACACTGAAAATCAGGCCGATCTACAACATCAATTAACAAAGGTGTTGTTGGCAGCAGCACAGCTGATATTTCTCTCCAGGATGGAGTCACAGCCAAACAGGAACAGACCAGATGAAGCTACTATGAGAAAAAGCAGAGAGAGCAGAACGTTGGAGATTGAACAAAAAACAAAAAAATCTGCAGAGTGGGAGAATAGAGATAGAATGAAGCAGAATGATGAAATAGGGGTCCCGTTGTCCTCCAGCAGTCTAAGCCTATAGCAGCATAACTATAGAGATAGCTCAGGATAACCTGAGCCTCTCTAACTATAAGCTTTATCAAAAAGGAAAGTTTTAAGCCTAGCCTTAAAAGTAAACAGGGTGTCTGCCTCACGGACTAAAACTGGTAGTTGGTTCCACAGGAGAGGAGCCTGATAACTAAAAGATCTGCCTCCCATTCTACTTTTAGAAATTCATATTAGGAAAGTATTTAACCTCTACCTAAATGATGTTTTTAAAATAAATTATTGTTGGTTTTCTCAGATCAGATCTGTTATTCAGGGAAATGAGTGATGAATTGCTTGCCTCACACTGCCACCGTGTGGTTCTACAAAGTAATTAGACTATTTCCAATTTAAAAAGGACTCCTTTTAAAGGAGCATTTTTTCCATTAGAAAATACTGTGTATTTTGTGCATGTATTGGACCTCAAGCAACTTGCCTACAACTTGTCATAACTTCCTTTTCCTCCTACCAATGCACCTCATCAGATTAAACAAACGCTCTGAAATTCAGTAAATGATCCTGTAAACCTGCTGCAGTCCCTCTGTGAGGAAATGAGGCCCATTCCAGAAAAATTAAATCTGTAAAAGTACAAACCAAATGATGCTTTCTAAGGCTCAACTTCCCAGGCTGTCAGAAGGTTTTCATTCATAGAAATGGAATCAAAAATGAAGAAGACAAACTTTACTGGTTCAAAGATGGAGGATCTGCTGACTGAGAGCTGAGCAGCAGAATTAAAGGAGCGGAAAAAGCCAAACGGGAATAAATCACAGATCAGGGGATGATGTGGTTGATACAGAAGTTAAAATAAAAATAAAAAATCATTTGATCCAAAAAGAGTGGATGAAAACTACAGATGGAGGAAAGAGGATCAACATCTGTTGTAAATATTACTGAGTTCATCATCAACCAACAGGACAACATTCTGCTAAATCTCCTTTAATTCCCACCCACAGCTGTACTGTGCTCCAGACCACAAATAAAAAAATAGCTTTTTCCCTACAGCAGGGATAAAAAGTACCACTACTGCCTCTGAGACTGCTGTAAATGTTTAAAGGAAAAAGTCTGGTTAGCAATGAATAATCAGTGGATCATTATTTATACCTAAAACTAGTACGTTCATGGTGATTTAATGAATTTAGCGTTAATCAGTAAAAAATAAAATATAATATTTTTCATTGGGATCACTGAGTCTGGGAGCGGCCATTTTGCCCAAATATAGTAACACCTCCCTCCTGCCATCTTCCAGCAGTGACGTCACGGTGCGGTAAGCCTAGCGCCATTCTCCTAACCTGACTCCGCCAGGTGGATTTGCTCCGCATATCCATCTGGAAACCTTCCGTTGAAGTAATTTTGGGAAGGGGCGAAAATACTGGTTAGCTGATTGGCCTATTTTGCTGATAGACGGGCCAAATAAACCAATCAGATCAACGAAGCATATGACGTACTAACAGAGCGACGACGAAGAGGAGCCAATTGATAGATCAAGCTCTTGCCGAAACCAGTCGGGAGAAGAACAAAAACATATTCTCCTCTGAGAAAAGCCTCCAGAGCAGTGTTTTGCTCTTCTTTCAGTGAAGAAATACTGTGTAATTCCGATAAAACTTGCTCGATAGCCACGCTAACGCTAGTTTCATCGGCTGAAGCCGCCATGTTCTTTAGACTGAACTGTCGCGCGTCTCGTTGCGTCACACCTCAACCCGCCTCAAAGCCAACGCTGATTGGACGTTCGTTTGGTGAACGGCTCCAAATTTTCTTCAACGGAGAGTCTCCAGACTGATTAGCGAGTGAAATCTTGAAAGCTCGCGAGATCAGGATGGTCTCACGAGGCTAGCATTCTCCCCGCTTTACAAGCAAAATCAATGGGAACTACTAGACACATCTGCAATCAACAACAATTATTGAAGATTTCCAGAGGACTTCACCATTGAAATTCACCAGAGCTATAGTGAAACTGACAATGCCCACGTGCATGGCAGCTAGATGTTGTAATACATCGGGTAAAAGTGATAAAAATGAATTATTTCACCTTGCGATTCCTGATCCTCCACGGACGGGTTCATCGTTGGATTGCCAACTTGAAGAGGGAGGATTTGCCATCGAACTTCTGGCCAGAGAAAAAACACGTAATTAATCTGTTACTCTCTGCTTTACATACTGCACTAGTTGTCACCATCATGGATAATCGTGCGTTGTGACAATCACCACATACAGCACTGGGACTTGATCAACAGCCGATACCGTGACGTCACCAACTAGTAGGTGGCAGTAGTGTTCTTTGACAAACATGGATGCCTCCAGTAAAGAACATTCAAATGAAAATTACTCTGCTTTAAAATGGAGTCTGGATGAATGTTGAACCTAGAAGACACTTTCAAGCTTTACCTTCGACTCCTCACTATCACCTCATCTGGATCTACCTGTCAATAAGCATTCAGGGATCCTATTTTTAATCCAACTCATCTTGTCTGCCTTTCAACCGAGGTGCAACACGCCTCCAACTCGTAAATCTGTTCATTGCTGCCACCATCAGCAATCGTCTTCTGCTTGCTTCTGAGCACCATTTAAAAATGAATTTTATTTGTTAGTAAACTTTTGTTGGTTAGACACAGTTTATCTCTACATGCATGTTTAGAGAACAGTGCAGAGTAAACGGCCTCAACAGGTGGAAGTTGAAGGGGTCAGATCTGAGATACAAATGGAGAGTAACCTGAAGAAGTTCACACTAAACTCAGTCTTCCCCCCAAAGTATAATTCTGCCACGGCTCGCCAGATTTTTTACCAAAGGGTGATTAACAGGCTGCTGGAGATCTTGGTGGAATGCTGAGGAGGCAAAGCAATTATTTCCATTAGTTGGCACAAATAGGCAGGTGATGGCAGGAGGCAGAGAAATGGATGAAAATAAATGTTTCTGTTATTGTACAATCAGATACCAGCAAGTTTAAATAACAACTTAAGAGACAAAAAGAAATACGGAAAAAGGCAGAGATGGATCTGCACTAAATAGTCTAGGTTGGTGAGGTAAAGTGAAAAAAAAGTTATATGGTCTGAAATGCTCCTACATCACCAAGGAAGAGTCATCACGCAGTGAGGGCCAACCAGCTGTTAGGCCACAACTTTTTTAATAAATATATTCAGCTCAGTACGGAAGCCTTGAAAGGCAAGTAAAAAAACAATCAAAGGCAATCTTTTTCTGTTTGTTCTTGTAATACTTTATTTTGCCACTAGAGGCACTGTCGTAATAAAACACAATCACTGTTACCTTCATTCTTCAACTGTATAGTCAGAGCCCCCAGGTTTTCAAGAATTACTGTCCCAAATATAAAATTAGATTTTTGCAAAGTAAAATAAGATACAAATAGGTGCAAAAGCATATAAACCTTGTATTTTTATGAGTGATTATCTGCAGTGATGATTCAGCATATAGAACAACATCATAACTGCTCTTTCTTTGGATCAAGACTGTATTTGCCAGATAACCTTAGACTTGCTGTCAGTCAGTGCTTAATATAAGTTAAGTTATACATGGGTGTAAGAAATAATGTTGCAAATATTTAAATGTGAATTTAATAATTATATTTATTTATCTTTTAGTTATAACAGTTAATTGGAACTTAGATGGGGAACTTAAAGAGTTTTGAACCTCAAACCATATCAAACAACAGAGTGAGTGAAAAAATCTTACTTTAGACTTCTACGTTATTTTCTCCCAACAACACAAGACCAGGAAAAAAAAAAACATGGCTGAAATTTGTAAGTCTTTGTTTTTCTCAAGCGATGCAAGAGGGGGAAAAAAATGTTTTTTTCACCAAGTCATTTTACTAAGTGTTTATTGTTCATAGGAATTTATATTTTGCTTTAAAAACACCTGTTTGGCTCTAACACTTTTTCAATTATGTTAGACAAAAAATTTGACTTTAAAATACTACATTTGGAAAATAACAAAAAACAAGGCTGCTGTTGATTTCACAGCGTTGGTTTTAGAGAAGCACAGGCTCACATCAGATGCAGGTCAGAGTTAGAGCAATCTGTAAACCACCTGATATGGAGGTTTGATGTGTACAATTTATGAAGCTACTATGAGAAAATGCAAAGAGAACATAAAGTCAGAGATTGAACTAACGATACTGCAGAGTGGGAGTATAGAGATAGAATGAAGCAGAATGATGAAATAGGGGTCCTTATGTCCTCCAGCAGTCTAAGCCTATAGCAGCATAACTATAGAGATAGCTCATCATAACCTGATCCACTCTAACTATAAGCTTTATCAAAAAGGAAAGTTTTAAGCCTAGACTTAAAAGTAGACAGGGTGTCTGCCTCACGGACTAAAACTACAAGCATGCTTAGTGTGAGGTAATGCCTTCAAGTCAATGAGTTGATGCAATTAACTGATTTTCCTTAGAAAACTTAGGATCAATTTGACTGGATGATCTGGTGAACTGTAAAGTGTCTTGACATGACATATTTTGTGAATTGGCGCTATATACATAAAATGAATTGAATTTAAATTATTATTTAGGTAGTCTAGATTAATTACAAGATTACATTGAGAATCTAAAAATAATCTATGCCCATCACTTGTTGTTCATCGTGGTTGAACATTTCCATGCAGCAGGATTTTTATTTTATTCCCCTACAAATACCCACTGGAGCGATTTACCCTGCTAGAATATCAAACTACACAGGCACTCAATCAGCAACCAGAATACATTTAGGTATTAAGTGTATTATTCTTACAGAAATGGAAGTAGAGAGCCACTTAACCCTTCCCAGGTCAAAGTTGTTTTTAAGCTCGCTGTGTGTGTTTCTGATCAGAGGTGCAGAGACAGGCTGAGCTGAGCTACAAAGATTTCCTCAAATGGCTGTTTAGGGGAAGAGTCATTACGACAATCTGGAGGGACCGAACTCTCAGAGTGGCCCTTCAGCTGTCAGCTCTGCTGCCCTCCCACATATGTGCTCTCTTCGTTAATGTTAATCGTAGGGGGTTCAGAGCTGCATAGCTAACCAATGAAATGATGGAATCACAACAGGGTGCTTGACACATTTTATGGCTGTTAATGCTTCTCTAGATCCAAAAACTGTTGGAATACATATTCATTTGGATTGTTTGTGGAATTGAATATCTCTAAAACCTCCTTTAGTCTTTAGGCGTCTATTTAGACCCGATCATCAAAACAAACTGTCGCATAATACACATTTGATGAATCTAAGTTTTCAGTTTCTAATTTCCAGCTTGAGGGATTTTGTTTTCTTGTAATGCAAACATCTTTTAGCTGTCTAATGTCTATTGCAATATGGTTGAATTATCATTTTTAAAGAAAGGGTATTTTAATGTTTTCAGGGGGGCATTTAACATTAGGCAATACTAGGCAGTTCCTGGGGGCCCCAAGTTCCCATAAAACTCTGCTTACATGTATGGTTAATACAACTAAACATTATTGGTGCACAGTTATTATGTTTCTGAGTCCTTTGAGTCCAAGAGCACGGCAGTGGGATCGGTGGAGGAGGAACCCAAAAAACAGATGGAGAAGATGAAGACGCCTTGACTCCTGGTATGAAAGCTTGAGAAAGAAACACGATGGAGGCCCTACCTGGAGCATGCTGGTGAAGATTCTCAGTCATCCAGGTCAGTCATTCCAAAAAAGTTAGAAAACAAAACACTGGACTTTGCTTTCAACTTTGAAGACGTTTCTCTTACCATCCAGGAAGTTTTTTTCAATTCAAAATGTCAAAAATAGCGTTGAGTTCGAGGCTTTATACAGTAGACCAACAAAGCCTTTTTATGCTTAGAAAACGTGCAAATAGAAACAGACGAAGGGTCCATCCCTTTGGAATGGGGGTCGTTTGGCTTCATTTGTTAGCCTGCATAAAAAAACTATATACCCCACTTTTAATCAAATCACGAAACCACGCCCACATTCCAAAGTGACAGCCGGAAGTCCCGCCTTAATTAAACCGGAAGTCCCGCCTTAATTAATATAAAATTAATATAAAATTGATATAAAATTAATATAAAATTGATATAAAATTGATATAAAATTGATATAAAATTAATATAAAAGTGATATAAAATTAATATAAAATTAATATAAAATTGATATAAAGTTAATATAAAAAAAAATTATTAAAAAATGTATAAAAATGCATATAAAAATTAACTATGTTATTTTAATAACGGTTATGATGATTATTTTTAATTATTTGTATTGATTTCTTATATAATCACTGTTAGCACTCCGTTGCAACCTCTGCCTGCCTGCAGCAGCTTGAGCAGCTGTGTGAGGAGTGTCACTCACACTCACACAGCAGCCACCCCCCAACCCCCCTCGCTGCAGCGGCTGTAGCCCCCTCACTCTGCATATATAGATATATCTATATATCTAAATATATATATATATATATTTATATATCTATATGTAGATATATATACAACCAATCATGATGTACATGTATATGTATCGGTCTATTAAAAGAAAAAAAAAAAGAAAAAAAAAAAAAAAGTCTAATTTTGTCCATTCATACGGTTTAAGCGTCCCACATGCGCAGTAGAGACTTCAATAACGTCACAAGCCGTCTTGCTCCTTGTTGACTTCCGTAAAAATGGAGGGAAGGTTTAGATCGCATCTAGCTGTCTTTCCCAAACTTAAATACACAATCTTTTTTAAGATGGTTAGAAAAAAAATAAATAAAATGCTCCCCCACATTATCATCCACCATGGTTGTTGTGTTTCTAGCCGCTTCTGTGCTCGCTCAGACGCAGGTTGCAGTGGAAAAGATCTGGATCACTTTAGGCTGCTGTGTGAACCCAACCGTTCTCCAGCAAGGTTGGGTGACTTAGTGAGGGCTGACCAGAGCATTCTATTCAAAGTGACGGCTGACCAGAGCATTCTATACAAAGGCCATACTGTCCTTCCTAAGGGTCACCTGATGTGAAAGGTCACACTATGAGGAGCTCACACCACGCCACACTGTTTAAGGGTCACCTGATGTGAACGGTTAGAAAAAAGAGGAGAGACTCTTTGTGAATCTCCTGACCGTGGTCTGAATCAGAGTTCTTTTCCCACGGAAGAGGATTTGGGAACAATGTGGCGTAGCATTATATAAATTCAAAAGTCGCTGTATCTGTCTTTGGTAACTCCTGATTCGATCAGCTGATAAGGTGGAGCCACAGCGTCACGATCTGAGCCACAAAGCGTCTGAAACACAATATGTTTAAAGTTAGTTTTTTGTTCACTCAATTCACTGCCTGGGGTTTTTTTAAATAGACAGAATCATTTTTCTTCTTCTCACTATTCAGTCATTGATGGAAATATCTATCGTACAAACCTGATAGATGACAGTCTATGGATTGCAAATGTTTTGTAGCGTTCTGCTGCCTGAGGAAAGATTTTCTGCTTTTCTCTGCTGTTCACAGAGAGCAACTTTGACAGAGCGGTTTTTCAGCTCTACTAAAATTGTATCAATAACTGGATAGTGATATTCATTTCTAAAGGCTTATCTATCCATATGTTTGATTATATTCTTAATTTGAAACCAACTGATTGGGAAAACTATAGCTTGTTAAAACAAACTGTCCTCTTTTTTAATAATTTTTTGTATTAATCTCTTAATTTTTTCAAACATTTATTTCTCTACTGAATCATTAATCTTTTTTATCTATCCCTAGATTTTTGATTTTTTTTTTGTAATTCTAATAATAGATTTGATATAGTGGCAAACTGATAAATTGTTTAACCCTTTCCTGAACAGAAATCAGAGAAACGCTGTAGGTAATAGCACCTGAACCTTGTTCACGTAGATTTAACAGATATATCAGCTATATGGTAATTTCACTTTTATTACTGAAAGGTTTTCAAATAGCATAGATTAAGAAAAAGTAATTGCATACAGTATTCAGCCTATAATTTTTAGTCTGCCAAGACCAAGGAGTTTTTAACACATCTCAACCTCCATATGTAGCTACTGTCTTCTTAGTAATTATGTGAAAAGAGCCTAAAAAGAAAATCAGAAAGTTTCTATTCCTGTTTATCTTTTTTTTTTTTTTTTTTTTTTAAGAAGCACCCTTGTCAGATGGCCAATTCTGTAAAACGGGAGGACATTTTAAGTGCAAATTTGATGGAGCCATCTAGCAATTAGAACTTTTGCTCTATCTAGCGTCATTGTTCTGAAGCAGGGGTTTGAGCTTCATGATACGTTTGTAAGTAAACCCTTTAAGTTTTTGCAAATACTCCTTGTGCAATTAGTTGTTGGCCTCAGCCTTCTGGGACTTGTAGCAGTCAGCTTTTTAGCAGACCGTCTGAGGAGCAGAACTTAAACTATTGAATATTTTCAACCCAGTTATCTGTTTTCTATACCCTACCAGCTTCTCCGTCAGTTTTGTTGTAGAGTGAGTTCCTGTCTTTATGTGTCATTACAAGAAATACAGGCAGCAGAAAGTGCTAGTTGCTACTTCATTGCATTTAAAAAAAAACAAATCTGCAGTTTACAACCCTCATTTTGCAGTAAGGTAATCTGTCTAAAACCTTTGCTTTATTTTGGAAAAAATATATATTTATATTTCAGTCTTTACTAAAATCCCATTTAAGTAGAAATTTTAGGTTTTTCACAGTATAAAAGTTAATAATATTGCCTCCTTATCCTCAAATATCCTTGTCCTATGTCTCCACCATACTCCTGTAACCAAACACAAGAACAATCAAATAAACGTTCTGGTATTAGTATCACACTTGGAGGAAAGTTTGTGCCTTGAAAGATAGTGAATTATAAACAAGCAAAAACTCACATTACAGACCGTTTCTCCTAGAACTTGTTTACAAATGCTCATGTAGGCAAAACCACATTATATGCTCATAACTGTAGCTGTATGACATGACGAATCAAGCATTTTGCAAGATCTTTCTAATTACGAAATGACGGACTGTATTTAGCATTTTAGATAATCACTATCTCTGTTTTCATCATTTGACTATGAAAAAATGTTCCTTTTTTTAATATCTTTTCCGGAGAACCTATTTTTCTACCACTTTTTATAAACATCTACTTTTTTTTCCCCCTAACTTTTCTCAATACAAACAAGCACAAAATAAAATTTTTAGATAAAGGCATTACTCTGTTGACTCATTCTATGGGAGACCTACTAGTATAACATGGAAATAAGAGTTACACAAGGGAAGGTAATAGGTTTTTCTTTTTTTTTTTAACTGATGCAAATCTAAAGGAGAAGCAATCGATTACAGAATTATCCAATGGTGTCTAAATCAAACATCTGTTGACTGAACATGTAACAAAAACAAAGCATTACCCACTATTATTTAAGCTGTAAAAACGTACAAAAACATTTTAAGGAGCAGATTAGGGTGACATTCGCTGTATGGTTAAAATGTAAACTGCTCAGCTTATACTGCTGTTATTTTTTTCCTCATCAAAATTAGTTGTTTTAGATCTGCTACTTTATGTTTTTGCTTGTCTATCTTTTTTTTCTTTTTGTCATGAATGCAACAAGATTCAAACCAACCTCTAAGTAGTCTTAAACATCTACGTGATCATACCATCATTTCTTTGTGTAACTAACTAGTATAGTCATGTGAATATAATGTTTTTAATTGAATTAGTTGGACTATTTATTATTTACAATGAAACCATCATGTCTGTACTCTTTAATGCAAGTCTGTTTTCAACCCTGTAGGCATTTAACCCTTAAACATGATATAACCACTCTGCCTAACTCTTTAGTCAGAACTATATCGGTCTGCAGAAGATAAAACCATGTCAAAAAACCTACAGGATCAGAATTTCAGCTGTGTCGGATCAGTAAACATTCTAGATGATAAATTTTACAGTATTTTACAAAGAATGATATTACGCCCTTTAGGTAAAATTACATCTCACAATCAATAGTCAGTAGTATTATGAGAAATCCTTTTTTTCTAAATTTTAAATCCCATTGAGTTCTGTTGGAATAGTCAATATTCCCCTGCCACCGGAAACGGAAATGGGGCCTGTTTTACCTCCGACGTCGAGGTGCTAACGTCTCTGTTAAACACTTTAAAAAACTCTGAAAATGGAATACGAAAGGTGGATTCTTGATTCTCGACGTCGGAGTACACAGAGTGAAGCGAAAAGACTACAACTGTGTAAACAGGCCCCATTTCCGTTTCCGGTGGCAGGGGAATATTGACTATTCCAACAGAACTCAATGGGATTTACAAAATGCTAAATAAAACACTACAGGAACAGTTTTAAAAAAGAACGTTTAAGGTTGTTTTAAGGACATTATCGGACATGCACAATGGAAGCCATTCTGAAGCAGCCAGGGGTGGATTCTAAATGAGCCAAAAAGCAGAGTCAGGACCAATTGTCAAAATTTTGGTGTCGATCATTCGATTTCATCCTGGACACTACAGAAAATGGGCTAAAAGTGTTAAAAACCGAACTTCTCCTTTAAGTTACCTGCACTCGAATTAACGGACCCGGGGAAAAACCACTGACGGTGTTTTTCAACAGGGAGCAGCAGAAGAATCATTCATCAAATATTTTGAATGTTTTTCAACATTTCATTTTTCCAACCAGTGAATACTACAGGTTTACTAACTTGAAGAAGTAGATAGAATTACAATTTTAAAAATGTGGTGAGATTTAAAATTATGAGGATCAATTGCAGATTTAAATATATTACATTTATATATTACATTTTTATTTCATTTCTGTCATAAACTTGATTATATAATGTTTTTCACATTCTAACAAAATATAATAAAAAGTATTCAAATATATATTTCAGTTTTTTTAAAACGAAGACCTTGAAATGGATGATTCCGCTTCCCCAAACATTTGTTCAGATTTCAAAGAGTGCAAAAACACAGACCACTCCCATCAGCATGGATGTATATAACAATCCTCTCCAAGGAAACTATTTCTCCTTACATTCTAGAAAGATTCATAAACTCGGTGTAATCCTGTGGGGGGAAATAAGGTAAAAGAATTATCATTAGAGAGATAGAAATAAAATTTTTCAAAAGCCTTTACTATCAGGATTTATTGTATTCCTAATCTTTATAGCAAATTTTAAAATGTTTTAATGATGATACCATAATAAAACCAGTAAAAAAAAAAACAAGCTTCTACCTGATATGGATCTAGCTAAGTATTGTCTCTGAATAGGGAGAGCTTTTCCAATTAGTTATTCATTTATTACGCAAATCTAACAGATTAGACTATGGCTGTGATAGGTTGAATAATAATAGTTGTATACTAACTAACAGTTTTGTATTTTGTCGATTGTAGTAATGGATGGTTTCAATTTAAAAACGGTTCTACGCATCTCGAAATCTGAGCATAATACCAAACTTCTCATTCCCAAAGTATCCTCCGGGAAATTAGATACAACAACAAAGAGTGTCATTACACATATGATCATTATTTACACAATTTTGGTAAAGCAATGAAAGCAACTTTTATTGTTTCATGATTGGTAATGATTTTAAAAATGATTATTGTGGTAAAGTTTACAAGAAACCCTACACTGTTAGGAAAGCAGAATACTTATTTTTTTTTAATACATGTATGAAATCCAAGGATTGATTTAGAATCCAGCCCTACTTTCTGTAAGATTGATGTGAAAATCTTTCTGTGTCCAAAAATGAAAGTCAAAGGTTAATTCCAAACTTCTCATTGCTAAAAGTGCTTCTTACAAAGGTGGTGTGATAGGGGAAGATCCATCTAAGAATGGATTTCTGAGTTGATCCTGTTTAGAAAGAAAAAGATCAGAATGCAAGACAAACATCTTGTTTATTAATTTGTACATTTTCTTAATATTGTTAAAGAAAAATGATTATTTTTTAGACTTTATTACAGTTAATCTTATGGCATGTGTAAACACTCTCACTTGAACATATTTCTTAATTTTGAACAAGGCTGTGTTAATGATTTAAAACTACTAATGGGTAAGTATTCAAAGCACAGGAGGCCCCCCGCATTCCACAAGCTGTCTGTGAGAGCTTATCTTGTGTTTTATGACTTTAGGAATTCTAGATGCCAGGACAAGCTTTCCGCCTTTTCTTGTTAAAACAAAGAAGCAAATGACCCCAGATGTTTGCAGTAAATAAGGGGAAGCCCTAGCAGTGTCAGAGATGGCGTTTGGTTGGAGGACCGAGGGCCAGCCCTTTTTGAATGGATTAGATACAAGAGGATAAAGCTTTCTAAATAGAAGAAAAAGATCAGATTTGCCCTTGCAACTCTCCAAAGATGTCTCTGTACTCTTTGCTTTCTTTCCTCCTATGTCAGGTAATGGAATGTATGTCTCTGTTGTTCTGCAGTTTCTGGTGTAGGTTTGTGCATTGTCTTATTTCTAAAGTGTATGCATTGTCTTATATTGGATTAAACTCTGTAATTCTGTGACGTCAACACGCAATGTTGGTTTTATTACCAAACCCAGCTCGCCGAGTGGACCTGGGGAAGGGAAGAATCAGAAGCCAATCTTTTTCCAAAGTTAACTATGTTAGAATATTTTCTTCCTTTACAATATGTAAAAAAAACTGCTTCTAAAGGAAATTGTTGCCTCTCATTCAGATTGTATGGACTAAAAACATGTTCCTATTACCGGTAGCTTGCATAAACTTTTTTATTTCAACAACTTAATAAAACAAACATTTATCCTATGACCGCTTGGCAGGGAGGATAGAACTGAATCTTACTGAGAGAGAGAGACAAGTCAGGAGATAACATGACTTTCCCCCCCATGTTTGTATCATAGCACTGGTCCTTCCTAGTTTTTATTAATTAGAATTTAACGAAGGTCTGAAGCAAAGATCCTACCAACTAGTGATACATTTTATAGACCACCAAAACAAAATAATTAGTTGTTGATCGTTGACTGAGAATAAATCAATAATCAGTGCCTAAATTCTGAGTCATCAGTAAAGATTTTACGGCAGAAATAGTAAGAATATGTTTTTGGGAGATAAGGAATAACGGTTAGATTTAAACAAAAGAACAAACAAAGTGTTTCATTGGTTATACACTTTAACAAATTCTAAATTATTCCTATCTTTTGTCTTACAAGACAACAAAGTTTGACTAAAATTAGAATTTGAAACTGGTCCCGATTCATCTATACTTCTAGTTGTAATAACTATGCTTTGCCTAATGTTTTTTAGACTAAAGCAGTAGAGAGGTATTTGACTAAAGACTTGCATATGGTTTTACGATTGAGTAACTCAAGATGACCGTAGGCTCGTTCTCTTCTAAGCATGAAAAAACAGCCACATTACCAGGAAACTAACTGTTCATCTTATAGCTCTGTGTTGCTGGTCCAACCTAAAGGGCTTTGTGAAACAGCTGATTTTCCTGCCCGTGACTGAATAGCCCAGATTCAGGACCGGTAGGTTTAAGGTGAGCCCAAATTATTTCTATAGTACCTTTCAGTAAAAAGAAAAAGTAAAGTTTAGTACATCAACAGAACAGCAAAAAACAAAAATGCAGTCAAACTTAAAGTAATGGTATTTATCCTACAGTTGAATTAACTCAGCCAAAGGCCGATCTAAAGAAAAATAGAGTTTAAACCTTAATTCAAGGCAATGTACATTCCTTGAATACGGCCTGGATAGTTTCTCCATGTTTAGTCAGGGGGTATGCAGATCAGTCTGGAGCCTGAAGATGAAGCAAAGTGAACAACCAGTGAGGAGATACGGTAGAGGTGGGGGGTTGGGTTTTATGAGAAACAGCACACAATGTAGGGTAAAAGTTCTTCTCAGAAATATGCTTGTTTATGAAAGGACTCTTAATAGAAAAAAGGATTTCTCATAATACTACTGACTATTGATTGTGAGATGTAATTTTACCTAAAGGGCGTAATATCATTCTTTGTAAAATACTGTAAAATGTATCATCTAGAATGTTTACTGATCCGACACAGCTGAAATTCTGATCCTGTAGGTTTTTTGACATGGTTTTATCTTCTGCAGACCGATATAGTTCTGACTAAAGAGTTAGGCAGAGTGGTTATATCATGTTTAAGGGTTAAATGCCTACAGGGTTGAAAACAGACTTGCATTAAAGAGTACAGACATGATGGTTTCATTGTAAATAATAAATAGTCCAACTAATTCAATTAAAAACATTATATTCACATGACTATACTAGTTAGTTACACAAAGAAATGATGGTATGATCACGTAGATGTTTAAGACTACTTAGAGGTTGGTTTGAATCTTGTTGCATTCATGACAAAAAGAAAAAAAAGATAGACAAGCAAAAGCATAAAGTAGCAGATCTAAAACAACTTATTTTGATGAGGAAAAAAATAACAGCAGTATAAGCTGAGCAGTTTACATTTTAACCATACAGCGAATGTCACCCTAATCTGCTCCTTAAAATGTTTTTGTACGTTTTTACAGCTTAAATAATAGTGGGTAATGCGTTGTTTTTGTTACATGTTCAGTCAACAGATGTTTGATTTAGACACCATTGGATAATTCTGTAATCGATTGCTTCTCCTTTAGATTTGCATCAGTTAAAAAAAAAAAGAAAAACCTATTACCTTCCCTTGTGTAACTCTTATTTCCATGTTATACTAGTAGGTCTCCCATAGAATGAGTCAACAGAGTAATGCCTTTATCTAAAAATTTTATTTTGTGCTTGTTTGTATTGAGAAAATTTAGGGGGAAAAAAAAGTAGATGTTTATAAAAAGTGGTAGAAAAATAGGTTCTCCGGAAAAGATATTAAAAAAAGGAACATTTTTTCATAGTCAAATGATGAAAACAGAGATAGTGATTATCTAAAATGCTAAATACAGTCCGTCATTTCGTAATTAGAAAGATCTTGCAAAATGCTTGATTCATCATGTCATACGGCTACAGTTATGAGCATATAATGTGGTTTTGCCTACATGAGCATTTGTAAACAAGTTCTAGGAGAAACGGTCTGTAATGTGAGTTTTTGCTTGTTTATAATTCACTATCTTTCAAGGCACAAACTTTCCTCCAAGTGTGATACTAATACCAGAACGTTTATTTGATTGTTCTTGTGTTTGGTTACAGGAGTATGGTGGAGACATAGGACAAGGATATTTGAGGATAAGGAGGCAATATTATTAACTTTTATACTGTGAATAACCTAAAATTTCTACTTAAATGGGATTTTAGTAAAGACTGAAATATAAATATATATTTTTTCCAAAATAAAGCAAAGGTTTTAGACAGATTACCTTACTGCAAAATGAGGGTTGTAAACTGCAGATTTGTTTTTTTTTTAATGCAATGAAGTAGCAACTAGCACTTTCTGCTGCCTGTATTTCTTGTAATGACACATAAAGACAGGAACTCACTCTACAACAAAACTGACGGAGAAGCTGGTAGGGTATAGAAAACAGATAACTGGGTTGAAAATATTCAATAGTTTAAGTTCTGCTCCTCAGAGGGTCTGCTAAAAAGCTGACTGCTACAAGTCCCAGAAGGCTGAGGCCAACAACTAATTGCACATGGAGTATTTGCAAAAACTTAAAGGGTTTACTTACAAACGTATCATGAAGCTCAAACCCCTGCTTCAGAACAATGACGCTAGATAGAGCAAAAGTTCTAATTGCTAGATGGCTCCATCAAATTTGCACTTAAAATGTCCTCCCGTTTTACAGAATTGGTCATCTGACAAGGGTGCTTCTTAAAAAAAAAAAAAAAAAAAAAAGATAAACAGGAATAGAAACTTTCTGATTTTCTTTTTAGGCTCTTTTCACATAATTACTAAGAAGACAGTAGCTACATTTGGAGGTTGAGATGTGTTAAAAACTGCTTGGTCTTGGCAGACTAAAAATTATAGGCTGAATACTGTATGCAATTACTTTTTCTTAATCTATGCTATTTGAAAACCTTTCAGTAATAAAAGTGAAATTACCATATAGCTGATATATCTGTTAAATCTACGTGAACAAGGTTCAGGTGCTATTACCTACAGCGTTTCTCTGATTTCTGTTCAGGAAAGGGTTAAACAATTTATCAGTTTGCCACTATATCAAATCTATTATTAGAATTACAAAAAAAAAAATCAAAAATCTAGGGATAGATAAAAAAGATTAATGATTCAGTAGAGAAATAAATGTTTGAAAAAATTAAGAGATTAATACAAAAAATTATTAAAAAAGAGGACAGTTTGTTTTAACAAGCTATAGTTTTCCCAATCAGTTGGTTTCAAATTAAGAATATAATCAAACATATGGATAGATAAGCCTTTAGAAATGAATATCACTATCCAGTTATTGATACAATTTTAGTAGAGCTGAAAAACCGCTCTGTCAAAGTTGCTCTCTGTGAACAGCAGAGAAAAGCAGAAAATCTTTCCTCAGGCAGCAGAACGCTACAAAACATTTGCAATCCATAGACTGTCATCTATCAGGTTTGTACGATAGATATTTCCATCAATGACTGAATAGTGAGAAGAAGAAAAATGATTCTGTCTATTTAAAAAAAACCCAGGCAGTGAATTGAGTGAACAAAAAACTAACTTTAAACATATTGTGTTTCAGACGCTTTGTGGCTCAGATCGTGACGCTGTGGCTCCACCTTATCAGCTGATCGAATCAGGAGTTACCAAAGACAGATACAGCGACTTTTGAATTTATATAATGCTACGCCACATTGTTCCCAAATCCTCTTCCGTGGGAAAAGAACTCTGATTCAGACCACGGTCAGGAGATTCACAAAGAGTCTCTCCTCTTTTTTCTAACCGTTCACATCAGGTGACCCTTAAACAGTGTGGCGTGGTGTGAGCTCCTCATAGTGTGACCTTTCACATCAGGTGACCCTTAGGAAGGACAGTATGGCCTTTGTATAGAATGCTCTGGTCAGCCGTCACTTTGAATAGAATGCTCTGGTCAGCCCTCACTAAGTCACCCAACCTTGCTGGAGAACGGTTGGGTTCACACAGCAGCCTAAAGTGATCCAGATCTTTTCCACTGCAACCTGCGTCTGAGCGAGCACAGAAGCGGCTAGAAACACAACAACCATGGTGGATGATAATGTGGGGGAGCATTTTATTTATTTTTTTTCTAACAATCTTAAAAAAGATTGTGTATTTAAGTTTGGGAAAGACAGCTAGATGCGATCTAAACCTTCCCTCCATTTTTACGGAAGTCAACAAGGAGCAAGACGGCTTGTGACGTTATTGAAGTCTCTACTGCGCATGTGGGACGCTTAAACCGTATGAATGGACAAAATTAGACTTTTTTTTTTTTCTTTTTTTCTTTTAATAGACCGATACATATACATGTACATCATGATTGGTTGTATATATATCTACATATAGATATATAAATATATATATATATATATATATATATATATATATATATTTAGATATATAGATATATCTATATATGCAGAGTGAGGGGGCTACAGCCACTGCAGCGAGGGGGGTTGGGGGGTGGCTGCTGTGTGAGTGTGAGTGACACTCCTCACACAGCTGCTCAAGCTGCTGCAGGCAGGCAGAGGTTGCAACGGAGTGCTAACAGTGATTATATAAGAAATCAATACAAATAATTAAAAATAATCATCATAACCGTTATTAAAATAACATAGTTAATTTTTATATGCATTTTTATAAATTTTTAAATATTTTTTTTAATATTAATTTTATATCAATTTTATATTAATTTTATATTAATTTTATATCACTTTTATATTAATTTTATATAAATTTTATATAAATTTTATATTAATTTTATATCAATTTTATATTAATTTTATATAAATTTTATATTAATTAAGGCGGGACTTCCGGTTTAATTAAGGCAGGACTTCCGGCTGTCACTTTGGAATGTGGGCGTGGTTTCGTGATTTGATGAAAGGTGGGTATATAGTTTTTTGCATACCCTGTCTATGGCCATTTCTCAACATGTGTACTTGTGTGTTCTCATGTTATTGTGAAACATCATCAGCCTCAGCCCTATTACTGTTCCAATTCACCAGAACAAGAAGAATGCACTGCAACAAAATCAAAAGTAATCTTTTCTTAAAATAAATGCATTTGTTCTTGAACTGAGAAGGTAAAAGAACAATGGAACAATGGACAATTTACATTTAAATTGTCTTGTTCTCCATTAACAAAATGTCTCTTTTGCCAGTTGTCTTATTTCAAGTGCATATTATCTAAATATCTTTTTTTAGAAGTAAAAAATACTAATTCCATTGTCAAATAATCTCATTTACCTACTCAAATTAAGAGTAAATGCACTTAATTTGAGAATTATTTACTTATTTCTAGATCGGTTTCAAGTGCGAGACCAGAAAGGCCCTGGATGTTGTTCTCGCCCCTCCCTCTTTACCCGGCATGCATTAGAGCAGACCTGTCCATTCTCCAGACTGACAGCTGTCCCAGCATGCACTGCGGCAGCCAGGTCTAATCCTACCCCGTCTGCAGCAGCGCTCTCTCGGGATCGCAGTGTGTGAAGAACCACTGGCTCCGATGGCGAGTTTTTTTGTTTTATTTGGAACATTTTTTATTTGATTTGTGTTTAACTCACTGTGTTCATTATTATTCCCACACTAAATGAAAAAAGTAGGAATTTCTTATTATCTAGAGACCATTAATAACCGGAGGTGAAATGCAGCTCCAGACTAACAGAGTGTTGGGTGATCTCTTCAGTACGCTTCTTTTCCAATTGACCCATATGCTGTGGGCTCCTGTTCTCCACACTTTGCTGTCTTCTTCTCAAGAACATACTGGGCGAGTGAGAAATTGAGTCCATGTCCCTGAAAGTGGAATAAAGGGAATTGTTGGCCTGGCTGAACAGGCGAGGTCTTCTGTTCCCCTGTAAAGAGGTGGGGAGCTGCGATGATGGCGGGAAGGAATCAACTCAGTCGCTCCATTGTAGGTTTTAGAAAGCTGAAATCTGAGTCCACCCCCTCTCTTTGAGGTTGGTTCTTCTTTCTTAACATAGATGGCTTCCTTCACGCCCTGCCTGGAACATGAGGTGGACTGTCCTAAAGCTCCTCAAAGAGCCCCATGAGGGGAACATTAAAGTCCAAGGCTAAAATAAATATTTCAACTGTGCTGAAACAATTGATCAGATTCATTCGCTTTTGATTGATCAACTAATTTAGTAATCAAGTCTTCACTGAGTGGGTAATAAGAAATAACTCCATTTGCTGAAAGAACAACCAACTCAGAGCAAAAACGGTGCAAAAGTTATACTAATTTTGGGATTTAAATAAATGTAAATGAACATAAAAACACTTTGACATCATGAAATGCGATTTCCCTGGAGATCTCGTGTTCCCTTGATTGTTTACAGTATTTTAAAATAGATCTTGCTACATCAACAAGTAAACTTGATCAGGCTTTACATCTGTGTTGTTTCTTAGCAAAAACATAATAAAAAATCCTCTGTGTTTATAGATGTCTTTTATTTACCATCATCCTTTTAAACAATCCAAATAGTTCCAAAAAACAAGTTTGATTGAAGATCAGACATTGCAGCAGATTTTATGTAAAAATTTCAAATGTTGCAATAAAGAAATATCTCCCAGTCAAAATGTTCCAGGTCTGTTTATTAAGTCGCTCAGGTCTTCATTTTTCCCTTTCATCTGAAATGATCTGAACTTATAATGGATCTAATCATTTCCAAGGATGAAGCTCGTGTTTCTTTTTTCACTTTCTCAGTTTATTAAACTGAGTGAACAGGTTAACTTAAGTAAGGGAGGAGGGCCACACCCAAACCACTCCTCTAATTATCTATTACTCTATTTATACTCTGCTCACCACTTCCTCTCACTCTGCTATATGTTTCATCAACCCCACCCTCCCTTCACCCTTTTCCCTTTCTTCTCTCTATTAATCTCATTTCCTCTTCTTGTTCATCTCGTCCTCAGGTTCCATCTGGTGGGTTTTCACTGCAGGCTTGAAGAAATGAACCAGAACCAAATTCCCTGGGAGATCATTCCCCCACACACAGATATTCATGCCTTCCGATGTCGGTCACCCCCAACCCCCCTACCCTTTCAACCCTCATCCATTCATCCCTTCATCTATTCCTCTCTCATTCCTTCCTTCCTTAACCTCCCACTCCCTTCCACCTTCATCCATTTTCTCTCTCATCCCTTCCTCCCTTCATCCCCTTATCCATTCATCCCTTTATCCCTCATCTCTTCCTTCTCTCTCATTCCTTCCTCCCTTCATCCTTTTATCCCTCATCCCTTCCTCCCTCTACCCTTCCTCCCATCATCCCTTTATCCCTCATCTCTTCCTCTCTCATTCTTTCATCCCTTTATCCTCCATTCAGTCAATAAATCTGTGCATGTTGCTGTCCATGTGTTTACTGTTCCATAGTTGATTTAAAGCTACAGTGTGTAACTTTTAGCGACATCTAGCGGTCAGACTGCAGCAACATGAACATCTCCCCCCCACCGCTTCTCCCCCCCAACAGTACGGCGAGCGTTACGGGACAAAATGTCTTCCACGACGTCCGCATCACCTACCTTCTCAAGTGATGAGGTTTGTTTACATAGATAATTTTACAGATAGTATTTCATTAGTCTGTGTAGGGTATAGATTTCATGTAGACTTAAGATAATAAATATACCCGTTATTTTTTCTACATCGTTGTGACATTTTGGCGATCTCGCAATCACTAGTTTGTTGGCTCTGCGCTGCCGTAGCGCAAAGATGTCTGCCTCCATGGCTGCGAGACCCGCTCCTATGTAATTATAAATAACGAATTCTAAGGCAACGCAAATATTAAGGTTAAGAGGCTGAGCTCCTAGATGATGATAAATAACATAGTTATGTATAATATATTACATTTCTGACTGTATATCCCTGTAATTATTACACACTGTAGCTTTAAGACAATTTGTGAATAAATATACAAGTTATTTTATTTCATATGGTGTTAATGTAAGTTAAAATGCATTTAAATATTCTCAGGTAAATAGGTTTTCTTTGTTTAAAAAGCCCTTTAACCGGCTGCTGCTGAATTCTTGTGTAAAAATGACTCCGAAATCCCGCGTGATTTCGTTAATCCCGCGAGATCCCGAAAGGGCGGGAAAAAAATAACTGACCGTTACTATGGAAATATGCAGCGGGATTATTACTGTAAAGGTGAACCTGAAGGGTGCTGAAGATTAGGAAACTGAACCAGAGCGATCTTAAAGAACTTTACCTCTTTTCATGACAAGCAGCCAATGAGGTACGTTTAGTTTGGTTTATCAGAACTAAAGCTGGTTGGACCTGTAGCCCTCATATTTTCCTTTACATTTTGGTAAAATGTATTTTCATGTCCCGTGTGTTTACTTAAAGTCCTTACTGCGTCACAAGGCATGATGTCCCTTGATGTTATGGTATTAGGAGGCTGTCTCTGCATGGGCTCCAATGAACAAACGCCCGTTTCAAATAATCGACCTGTGTCTGTGGTGTCGTGAAGAGAGCTCACTGTAGCTCCATTTACACTACCCTTGAAAAACTGATCCATGCCGAGACCGGTCCTGTTGACAGTTTACACATCACGCTATCTCAGTTCCTCGACTCCTCGCCTCCTAGTGACCATCTGCAGTATTACTGCCAGTATTGAAGGAGGAAATCAAGCAGTTGGTGGCGGTAATGCACCAAAAGTTGTTTGCCAACCGCCATGAAACACAAGAAGAAGAAGACGAAGAAGGAGGGAATCAAGCAAATTAAAATGGCCGCGTCCGTCACATTCAGAAAGTTATGCTTGATTATTATTGCTGTACTTCGGTGTTATTGTTTAAAATGCCATTATTTAAAATGTTGTGTGGAGAAGATTTCGATTGTGGTTTATAGTTGAAGAAGAAGTTGTTCTTCTTCTTCAGTTTCTGGAGGGGCATTACCGCCAACTACTGGAATGGAGTTTGAATCGGGATGTGCAGCCAGACGGAGATGACACGTTCTGCTCATGCGCTCTTGTTATCAGAGAACCGAGCCAGGGAAAACCCGAGCCGAGCCCACCTCTGGAACTGGTCTGCAGTTAGCTCGGTTCGGTTGTGTCAAGCTTGGTTCAGTTCAGTTTGCTTTCCATTTACACACGATAAGTTATCTCAGTTACAGAGCTCGGACCGGTCTCGGCATGGTTTTTCAAGGGTAGCGTAATGCAGTGGTGTCAAAAGTACACACATTTGTTACTTAAGTAGAAGAATAGATACAGCAGTTTAAAAACACTCTGGTAAAAGTTGAAGTATCAACTTGACCTCTTTACTCAAGTAAAAGTGAAAAAGTATGTGCTCCAGAAACTACTTAAAGTATAAAAGTATAAAGTAACCTTTAAGAAAAAGGCCAGATGCCACTATATGAATTAAAAGCTCAATTTTTCGTCTATTTCAAAAAATTCTTAGAGATAGGGCCAAGGATGAGGGAGGTCTGGTTGGTCTCCGCCTCCCGATAAGCTCTCGCCTGTGTCCAACCTTTCAGACATTTAGACATGTTTTTCTGAATCTGACATTGTAGCATGGCATAGACAATTCATGTTTACAGTTTGAAGAACACCTGCTTGCTTCTGATAAATTCCTTTAACTAACCAATGAGTGTTTGCGTTATACGACTCATCCAATTACACTAGTTTTCACTAGATGTGGATGGTGCCAATGATGTGCATTGGATGGCGCACATGACGTGAAATATATATTTAGAAACATTAAACCACGGGTAACTAATAAAAAATCAGTGGGGTCCGAATAAAGAAAATCAACCAGTAAATGACAGGAGACATTTTTAATAATCTGTTACTTTAAACAGAATTTAACACTCAAATAAAGTGACGTATTTATGCATTCATGTTACACTGAATAAAAAAAAAAAGATGAAAAAATAAAAATAGGAATTGCCAAATATTGCATCCTGTTCCATATGAGAGGAGTTGACACTTGTATGACTGTATTCCTGTATATCCATCACTAGTTAAAAGACAAGATTCAGCAAATGCAAATTCTGCCCTGTAAAATAATGACAGCGCAATTGTCGCTGTACGATCCGAAGCCTCATTTGGAGCTTTTAAACAGGCTTTTGAAAAACGGATAATTTGCTGCTGTAATATTATAGATTTTTTAGAATAAAAAGCTAGCAGATGTGAATAATCAAAAAATAACAGAAACACAATTATAGAGCATTCAGTATTGTAAGAAAGACCACACTGTTTCTGAATAAATACATTATTGTATGAGTTACGTTCCGTTTTTGTCTCTTTCCTTGTAAGTCTGAAATGTCCCATGCTCCTGAATGCACAATTGCACTCTGACGCTCGCGAATGCATCACACTGGTCTGTGTAGATGCGCGTTTGATTTTCAGCTGAAGACAAAGCTTTGCAGTTTTAAAACCCACGTCGGCTAATCGCTGTTTATTGTTGTGTGTGAATAACAAGAGACTACCACAAATACATCAGCTTTACCTCGGACAAAATCTTTGGATTTAATGTTGTTCATAACATCGCAGTCCGCTAATCCGTGACCTGTGCTTTAAACCGAAGCCAAGAGTAACGAGTAACGTTTGTTTAAAAAATGTAAGGAACAGAAAGTAAAGATACTTGTGTGAAAATGTAATGAGTAGAAGTCAAAAGTAGGAGGAAAAATAAGTAATGGAGTAAAGTATAGATACCTAAAAAGTGTACTTAAGTACAGTAACGAAGTATTTGTACTTCGTTACTTGACACCTGTGGCGTAATGGGATATATGTTTGCCATCACCTTTGCTTACCTTAGTGGCGATCCTGTGAGCTTCTCAGCTATTGCTAAACGGATCGAGACGTGCAGAAAAAAGAAGCTTCCCAGCTTACTGCAAGGGGTCACGTTTGTTGTATAAGCATTCCTCAGGGGAGCTATTTTTCTCTCGCCAACTACATTTATGCATCGCTAATTCATGACCTGTCTATGAATGCTTTGTTAGTAACAATGCCACCCCCGAAGCAACTGGCTTAAAGATCAGAGAAAGAAGTACTGTCATTCGCACATTTCCACTGACAAACACAGATAATTACAGGAATTAGCCTGCTATTTTGTCATTAGCCTTCACTTTCAATGAGTCATCATGAAAAAGAAACAAGAGTCAGGAACAAAGACGGATGTCTTTGGAGGATTTCAAGACACTCTTTCTCTACACCCCTTAGCCCACACATTCAATTTGCTGTTTTATTATATTATTAATGTAGTCAAGCTTCAAGCTTTGAAGCCGTCACTTTTTCTGCTGATTGGTATTGTGTGAGCGCTGATGGCTAAGCTCAGGGGAAGTCAGAGTGATTTCAAATGCACTTTGTTAGTACCATGATGAAAATGGCAGCTCATTTTTTAAAATCTGTGTATTTGCAAGCATGATTACAGGGTGTGTGTTCAAATAAATGAAGCCCAAACAATGACACACACTCAGGATTTTATAAGACAGTGAAAGGCCATAGAGAGATTAATAAGTGCTTTCAAAACACACACACACTCAGAAAGACTGGGAGAATGGGCTTCTACTTCTAAGATTGTGACCACAGCTATTTTCTGTCCATTTGAGCAGAGAAAAGCAGGCTTCTCGCAGAGCAATCTGCTTTTGATGTGTCTGTACATATATTGAATCGTTATAGTTTTCCTATCTTTGTCCCAATGATCCCTGATAGGTGATTTCAAATCATGCTTGTTAGGCCTGTTTAAAGGGCAGTGATATGCAGGAGACTGAAGACCTTACACTGAAATACGCATTTTCTGTATTTTTATTTAAAACCATAGAGGCACAAACATTTTGGGGGGGCAGAGAGGATCATCCTCATTGGCAGTGATTCCCAACCTTTTTCGACTTGTTGTGCTTTTTGTCCTACCATGAGTTCCCCTCTCAGTATTGATTGTTGCCCAAAAGTGGATCGTACAATAACTGATTATAAAATGAAAAACTATTTTATTATAACTTGAGCATTTTATTTTTTCCATCACAAATAAAAACAAAACAAAACAGGAAAACTATGTTGCCTGTAAGTTAGTAAGGAATCAGCATAATTACAACATAAAATCCTTTTATTAACCTGTATTTCTTAAATTGGAGCTCCTCTGAGTAACTCCCTTCTAATCACATCTAAACTTGATGAATTGATAAACATAAATAAAGAGCAGAAATTAGTCAGACTGTCTCCATTTATTTGACTTTGTTTCCATCATTCATGACACCTGAACTGCTTTGATTCAGTTCAGTTTATTTCCATAGTGCCAATTCACAACATGTCATCTCAAGGCACTTTACAATTTAACCAGATCATCCAGTTAAACTGATTCAATGTTTTCTTTCTAAGGAAAACTGGAAGCTTAAATAGAACTAATTTTTCCCCCTTTGAAACAGATCCCAATTTAAGGATCATTTGGAATTGTGAAGGACTGAAAGTATAAAACCTGTAAATTATTTGTCATTGTTTATTTTATGTTGTCCTCATCTGACTGTTTATATTGTTTTCATTTGTTTTGAATATTAATATATTTTCAATTTAAAACTTTATAATCGGTCTTCATTCACCTGCCGGGCTCCATTACGGACCAATCTTCTGATAAAAAACTTGTGAAGTTTAACCAATAGCTTTACATGACCCTTTATTCTGCTTCTGATCTGGGAGCTGGCAGGGAGACAGACACAGCACTGCTGATGCAGAGCGCCATGATCACTCCTCTTAAAACAGTTTATTAACGCCTAAATTGACTTAAAATATACAAACCTGTCGGCTAAATATGTTTGATTTTATCATTCTGGTGCCTGCAACCACAGTAAATATAGCCGCCATTGTTACAGGCAAGGAAGGATAGCGCAGCTCTGCCCAACGCGCATCACACCCACTTTTCTACTGCAAAGCGATGCTTCAGCCGTGCATCAGAACTAAACTTGTACAAGCATCAAAAATAAAACAGCACGTGGGCGGGTGTGTGTGTGTGTCGCTAGAATGCAAATGTGCACCCTCCTGTAATGGTTGACCAATCTAACACACAATATCCTTGAGTCTAAGCCATACTATTGTAACTCTAAAGCCAGCACACACTGTACGTTTTTTGGCCGTTTTCGGGCCAATTTTCCAGTCGTGTGAGAATTTATTCGATTGAGTTTTAGGCTGATGGTGCATCCTGCACGGTGTAGTACACAGAGGGTAACGAGGGGCGATCACCGGTCGCAAAGATGTTTGAAATTCAGTTGGTCGTCGTGAGGTCGCATCTGAGCGTCGGGCCGCACAGTGTGAGAACATACATCATGAGCTGTAAACTTTTAAATGTTTTGTTGTACAGTTTGAGCTGTAGCTGCATGTATCGAATATAAAAGCTGAAGAATGCTTACCTGACTGTGCTACATTCTCAGAGGGTTTGGAGAAAAGATTAGCAAAGAAAATGTGAATCCAGCATGGCTTTTTAGGAGAAGGTTCTTCCATTTCATGCTTAATGTAATTCAGAGACCACACCTAAGAAGAGACTTGGCTCATAAATAAAAGCTTGTCTGGTCCTAGAGCGGGTAACCAATTAAAAATCAGTGGGGTCCAAATAAAAAAATCAAAACCCAGTAATTCAATTCGATTCAATTCAGTTTATTTCTATAGCGCCAATTCACAACACATGTCATCTCAAGGCTCTTTACAGTTCACCAGATCATCCAGTCAGATTGATTAAAAGTTTTCTATCTAAAGAAAACCAGTTGAATTCAATCCCACACACTAAGCATGCTTGTAGCGCCAGTGGAGAGGAAAAACTCCCTTTTAACAGGAAGAAACCTCCATTAGAACCAGGCTCAGTGTGAGCGGCCGTCTGCTGAGGCCGACTGGGGTTCAAGGAGACAGAAGCAGAGATACAATAAGCAGCTGTAAAAGGCGGCCCCGTCCAGGAAACACAGCCAGACACACAAGCTCTGAGCCAGCTCCCATGTCAGAGGATGAAGAGAGCACATCCAGCCAATCACAGTCAGAGAAACAGGACTACACTGCAAAACAGGCCAAGCTCCTACATCAATAAAAAAAGGTGTTGATGGCAGCAGCACAGCTGATATTTCTCTCCAGGATGGAGTCACAGCCAAACAGGAACAGACCAGATGAAGCTACTATGAGAAAAAGCAGAGAGAGCAGAACGTTAGTGAAGGTCCAGAGACTTTTTAACTATAATCTGTTACTTTAAACTGAATTTAACACTGACATAAAATGAGGTTTTATGCATACATGTTATATATAAAATGTTTAAATAAAACAAAAAAGAAAAAAAAGATGTTCCATTTTAAAATCTAAAGTGTTTTTTGAAGTAGAGAACAACAATCGTTCAGTTTGGTAAATAGACAATTTCCTGATTCACATATTTTATAAAACACCTGCTTATTTTTTTTTTTCCATCTTAATGTTGGCAGTGGGCTTTCTGCTGCCCTGCAAGGCTTTAAACCTGGTTTGAATGGAGACTAAGCCATTCTAAAGCACATATCAAGGAGCTCATTCTGAGCCTGGATCCATATTTATTTTTGATTCTGTTCATGGTGGAGAATCCTGCTTCACTGCAGCAGGTTGAGCCAAACATCCTCTAAATGTTCAGGGTCATCTTTGAGCACCATTTCACTTTTCTTTCACCAGTTCACCACAGTTCTTCCAGCAGTCCACACTTTCTCTGCTCTCTTTTTCTCATCATCTTCTCCTTCTTTCCCATCGCCCGGCTTGCCACAGGTTTGCCTGCTGTGTCTAAAAGTAGCAGCAGCAGCAACCCAGACTGACAGCAGCTCATTGGATCACGTGCAGCCTGGAGCCGGGCGCTCCAGAGTTTACCGTATTAACAGGAGAAGCGGCGCAAATGAAGTTAGACACTGTCGCCGGATAACAAGCTGTAATTTCTAAATAAATATCAGGTTGGGTCTGAATTAGCCAGCAGGTGGGTCCGGATCCGCACCTCGGTCCGCTAATCCCTGACCTCTGACCTAGAGTATTTTTTTTTAAAGTTTAGGAAGGGCAGGCCATCCAGGAGAAGAATTTGGCGGTAATGGTTTCTAGTTTCCTTATGAAAAGACAAATTGTACAAAAAAATAAATAAAAAGCAGGAATACATACTACAGGATGAAAGGAAGGAGAGGAAACTAAAGCAGTTACAGTTCTGAGCTTTGAAGTTAAAAGTTGAGGAAAATTTCCCAGAGAACAGAGTTAGTCAAGGGCTGTGAATAAGACACATAACTGTATGGTCACCAGAATTATATTAAAACAATATATATATATTTTTTTATGCCCTTTACTGTTTTAATAGTAATGATTCAGGAGTAATTAAACTTTAAAAAAAATCCCAACCTGTTCTTTTTTGACATATTCAATTGCTCCCTAACCAACCAGAGCTCCGATTTAGGTTAAGGTTTTCTGGTCTTAAAAGCAGCAACATTGCCCACAAGAGGCAGGCAGACATAGTAAAATCATGAGCTAAGATCCTTTGTTTTATTACGTGAAAATTGGGCAGTGACACATCTCTAACCAGCTGAGAACTGAGCAGCAGTGAAGGATTATTGATGCAGCAACACCGAGCAGCAGCGGGAGGTTTGGCTTTACTTATAGCAAGCGGGACTTCAAACTGCACAGGAATGTGGTCAGAACACACTGCATCACAGATATCCAGGTTAGAAACAGACAAACGGCAGGATAAAACCAGATCAAGTAGGTGACGGTAATTTTGTGTAGAAAACATCTGCAAGATTTCAAGAGATTCCTCTGACACAGGGCCGGACTGGGCTAAACTTTGAAAAGTAGCCTGGGAGTTCCTTACAGACTGCTCCTCTTTTAACTGCTGGGTTGGTATTTTACCTAAAGATAAAGTCCCATAAATGAACACAGTCATGACAAAAATGTATAATTTTATGTTTTCATCCAGTTGTTCATTTCACTGTCTGGTACAAGGTCTACAATAGATTTAGAGAAATAAACAATAGGAATAGCTCATCAGCTTAAATTCAGTCTGTTTTCCATGATTTTTTGATAATGACTCAAATTATTTACATTTTTAGATGAATATTAATGGTTTTACACTGCAAAAGACTCCAGAAATAAGTAAAGACGTCTTAAAATAACTGTGTTTGCCTTCCATTTGAGCAGCTAAATAAGATGATTTGCCAATGGAATGGAGGTTTTTACTCTTAGAATAAGATAATTAGATAAAATGCACTTGAAATAAGACAATGTAATAGTTTTTTCTTATTTTAAATGTAAATTGTCTTGTTCCTCAAATAGAAAATTACGCTGACAAACAGGTGATTAAAAAGATTATAATTCAGTCTATTAATTTGGATCGCATCAAATTGGTCTTAGATATTACTATAAAAACCTTGGTGTTATTTTTGATCTGTATTTGTCATTTTAAACCCATATTGGATAGGTTTTCACATTTCCCTTTTAATCTGCCTTTTGTCTATCTGCTTCTTTTTCTGTCTGCTTCTGTCTGCTTTAACCCCAGTTGGCCTCAGCAGATGGCCGCTCACACTGAGCCTGGTTCTGCTGGAGGTTTCTTCCTGTTCAAAGGGAGTTTTTCCTCTCCACCTTCGCTACAAGCTTGCTTGGTGTGACGGATTACCTTTGTCGTGGGAAAAAAGTATTCAACTATTAATCCTAGTTAAATAAACGGAGATCGATGGATTTCACTCAGTCGGCACATTTATTAATAATCTTTGCAAAGAGAGAACAGTCATCATGGCACAGCATTCTGCTCTGTTCTGATCTGGGCAGGGTTCGCCCCCCCCCCCCTAGTTACAACAATGGAAAGCAGTCAGAGTCATAACAAATTACACACACTTAACAGTAACATGTTATGAATAAACCTTGAGAAAGAATCTGGATTGTTATGGGAAGAAGCTATGTCTGGTCTACAAACAACATTCTGCAGGGAATGGTGTGGCCTTGAGAGAGAAACAGACTGAGTGAAAACTTTTATAGTGAGTAAATATGAATATTAATATATAATGAGAGAAAGATATAAATTTTCCCACAACACCTTCGAGTCAATGAAATCAACTGGTTTTCCTTAGAAAACTTTCAATCTGACTGGATGATCTGGTGAACTGTAAAGTGCCTTGAGATGACGTGTTGTGAATTGGCGCTATATCAGTAAACTGAATTGAATTGAATCTTATCTCACCTTGCAAATATTTTGTGTACTTGCAGTATTTCCCTATATTTTGTGAGTTAGCGTCATTTATCTCCTCACAGCAGGTTTTGCTTGTGCAGTTTGTTTGCACTGAGCTGCTCTCTATTGTCAGTGATTGCAGCCTTACTGCTTCGCAGGGTTTTTTCTTTCCTGTGTTTTCTGCTTGATAGTCTAATTTTTAAGTTCTCGTGCCTCATTTTGAATTTGCTGTAAATCCATGTATATGCAGGGTGTTTGCATCCTTCAGCTACATTGAGATTTACCCGGTTTCCACTATTTTTATTTTTGACGGGAAGTCATATTAATTTAAAAAAATAGACATGAAGTAACCTGGTGGAACAGAAAGCAAAGGTCCATTTCTATTTATTCCCTTCTCTAGAGAAGTGTTTGACGTCTGGGTGCGTAGGGAAATAATGAGGTTGACATCAGGAGGCTATCAGCCAACTTTTCTTCTGTATCCCCAGTAGAAATTTTGCTCTAGCTATGTTGCTACAAAGTTGTTCAAATGTGAAAACCAGAGATACAGTATGTCTTAGACTTAGATTTATTTCGTCATTTTGTTTACAAATGAGTAAAAAGAAAGAAAGTTTGCTTAAAAAAGCTCTAGACAATTTAATTTTTTAAAGTGCAGCCTTGAAAACAGTAATAAATACATAAAAAACAATAGTTATATAAACATATGACTGTACATTTACAGTTCTAACATAGATTTTGTCATGTTGGGGTCGAGTCTCCTAACCCACATGCAGAAAACACTCCAAAGACAGGAAATACAATAGTGAGATTTATTGACAATAAATTCAGACAAAGATTAATGGATTCCTTGATTCGTCAGGCTGATCTCAGGGGGCAACTAGGGCAGGACAGAAATAATTAGTCTGGATCCAGGAAACTTGCTGTTGGTTGGTAGTTTGGGATTAATACCTGTTTGGAGGGTGTTTCTGACCGGGGGGGGGGGCCTTGAGGGTCCCTCAGCTCAGGTTGAGGGCTGAGGTCAGAGGCGGCGGTGGAGGGCAGACAGGTAAGGCTCCAGGCAGCGAGGGTTCTGTCTTGTAGGTTGGTTAATCTCCAGATTATTCAGGATCTGAGTAGCAGAAAACACAGAGAAAAGGGGATTCAGAATCAGGAAACAGATCAGGGTTAAAGCAGCTCAAAGTTAGCCGGTACCGTTACTGGCAACACTCTGGCAGAGAAGTGTCAGCTGACCACCTCTACAGCTGAGCTGTTGATGAGCAGTGGAGGAAGCGAGGTTAGGCCGGTTCTTCCTTAAAAAAACAGTGCAGAGAACTATGTGTTTTAAGTTGTAGATGAACTTTTGACTTGGTAAAGACTACTCACAATTATAAATTTAAATTACTAAATTATTGCAAGTGAAATGTTTCAGTTTAGTCCATATAACAGTCTTATAAAAGTTGAGTTGAGCCTTTGTGAAGAGCAAACAGGCTGAAAGTGAACTTCTGTATCCCCAAGAAACATTACATGAATTCAATAAATCAAAAATAGATTTGGGGAAAATAATGCCACCAAGTGCAAAGTGGTTTCAATCCAAGAGCTAGAAACTTAAGAAAGGTAAAGACAGAAACAACTGAACCGGCTCATTAACAAGGGAGATTTACCAAAGGTCAACACTCATACATTTGCCTTCTAACTCAACAAGAGGTTTTTAAGACTTTGCAGTTTGGTGGGAGCTTGTTGTCTACCAAGCCAAGCATGACTTTTTGAATGAAGCCAAGTTTATTTTCCATGGCTTTGGGGTAATCCAAATGTGAAGCATATGACAGTCCAAACAAGAGGCAAAGTGCCTCAGGTAGGTTCTGGAGATCTTCCAGCACAATATGATGATGGCAGAAACTGGGTGAAGGTGGAGCTGATTTAGAGTGGGTCGCAGAGACTCTTGGACAACAGTCAGCACCCCGACAGATACTTGTGCCCAGGACTCATCAGGGTCACAATCCTGTAATGAAACCATACAAAAACAAGGAAACTTTGTTAACTGTCATTTTGAAACTGCCCTGATATCCTTTGTCCTGTCGACACTCCCTTCCAGTGTTATGCATTAAAGTAATACATGATTGAAAAACATGATCGATTTCTGTTTTGTGTCTGTACATCCAGTGGCTAGCTTTCAGCTCTTAACATCATGGCTTAGCTCAGCACTAACAATGGCAGGAAATAAAAATCAGTAGCAGGCTTGTTCAAGGTCACTGCAATGATTTGTGCAGATTTAAGTTGCCATGCTAACAGCCAAAAGTCAGCCATTGGACTAAATCAAAAAGAAGAAAAACACTCCTTCCAAACCACAAAAAAAGTACTCTGTACCAGGTCCTGGACTAATATAATTTAGTTTATAAGATTAACATTGTATCCCTTTCAACCCACAGGAGCTAGGTTGATAACTTATCTCTGCTTGCATACGTCAAACTGTAAACTAACTTGCAACCCATGCCAATGTTTACACACAATACCAAATATATCCATTAATTTTCTTTTAAATTTTAATTTCCATGAGACAGTGATAGACATTTCCCATGACTGTGTGCTAATTTTAGATGTGCCTAAGAGAACTTCCAAAGCAGGTTAGATAGAAGTCAGTGAGGTCATCACCAGGTAAAACCGGGAGACCTCGGAGTACAGTGGTCCTCAATGCCGGCACATCTGGTTTCTACAATTGGATGAACAGATCAGGCTTCAGATAGTGCAGCATTCAAACGTTACTGATCAAAAGTATTTGGAAATGAACAAGTAAGAAACAAGTATCACTACACTGACAGAGCAGCAAAAAAGTTACTGATACAGCTGTGGATAGTTTCTTAACAACTGATTAAATGTTCTGCATGAATTGTAGTTTACGCTAGTGCTGTGCAATTTAATTAAGTAAAATGTTATCATGATTTAAATGTTTGTGTCAAGCAATCTCCAAACTTTTATAATAGAGTAAAAACAATATTTTGTCATTTTTCTTGGCACAATTTTTAAAAGTTTATCCCATGCAAATTAGGTGTCATTAACAAAAAAAAAGAAGAGAAAAAAAAAGATTTTAAATATTCCAGCATTGCACTAAAGCTCAACAAAGTTCATTTTGGGAATTTTTTTAAATATAAAAAATTATCTTTATTTTATTTTTCAAATACAGAAAAAATTGCACAACAGCTGTTGTTCTTGTTGTTTTTTCTATATTTTTTGCATTAATTTAACGTTCGAAGTATATTTATTTTATCTATTTGATGTTTTATACATTTCAAAACATCTGTAAGGTATATATTTCTAGCCTATATTTATTTTGAACTCTAGAAACCTTGGAGAGAAATGCTAAATTGATGCATAATGCAACTACAAAATAATCCTAATGATGACTTTGTCCATAATTTAGCAGCCTTCTTTAAACCTCCTAAGTACAAAATATTTCTTCTTTCTTTCTGCATCTTTTAACAAATCCCGCCACTATGTCGAATGAGACCAAAAAATCTTTATTTATTTCCCACCTTTGTTTTTATATAAAAAGGGCACCTAAGACCAATTACTATTTCAAGTCATCTTACCAAGATAAAGACAAAAGAAGACGTACATATACTTACCACTGCAACCATTTGTTGCATCAACTCGGACAGGGTTTGTCCCACATTGCCTTTCTTTGCCTTGAAGATCTTGACAAACTGGTGTGTATCGATCCAGGGCTTGAAAGAAGTCCACCTGTAGGTTGCTGGTGAACTCCACAAACACCTACAACACAGCAAGATATATTTTCTAAACTGTGTTGGGCCAGTGTAGACTAATCATTAATAACTACAGAGGACATTTTTGTAGTCTCCAGGCAGAAAGACAAAAGAAAATGCGGCAGGTATTAGGGCCACTAAAAAGGATAAATTAAATTATGATGGAAAAGTCAAGATTTCTTAGATTTCTAACAATATCAAAATAAATAATTTTATTTAACACCCCCCCCCCCCTGTACTCTTCAAGACAGAACAGATTGGTGAAGTGCCACAAAAAAAGAAAAGCACATTTTTTTCTATACCTAATATTTCAGCACTTATTTGTCTCTCTGTAAAAACTGCCGGCCACCACTCCAAGTTTTTTACGGCAGGCCTAGCCTCCACAATCTCTCCTCTCCTCTTTTTAATTTCTACAACCAGCAGGGTAAAAGATCCATGTTTTAGACGGCAGTGTTTTAACAACTTTCCTCTTTTATCTGCAGAAAACAGGCACTGCTTACAGGTCCAATGCATCTGCAACAAATATTTTTAAATAAGTACAGTACATGGTGACTGCATTTCATTATTGGAGGAATTATTCCTTTAGTGTGGAATTTTCTATAGCAATAGGCTTAGAGCATCTTACCTTTACTGCACTGGGCCTTTGTTCAAAAGGGAGCTCTTGTTCTATACAAGAAAAAAAAAGCTTTTCTTATGCATGTCAGTTACTGAGAACCATTTATATATGCATGCTTCACATAGTTGTTACATTTACGTTTCACAAATTGCACATTGTTTCACAATTCTAAACACTGAAGAACAACTGAGACCAGATTTGAAGAGTCTGGGAATTGTGGTTTTTCATCAGGACTTGCTCTTATAGAAAATGAACAAAAAGATAATTTTCACAAATTGAATAAGGGTTTCATAAATCAATAACTGTGTTCTATTGGAATTACCTACCCTGAAGAACACTTTAATACCAGGTTTGAAGAGTCAAGTTTTATATTGGGTTCCGTTAGTGCCAAAAATATGTTTATGTGTCTTCTGGTGTGTCCATGTATCGTGCTTATGTAATGGAAGCTGTATATGTAGTGGTTTAAAGTCTATATGTCAGATTCATATGTTGTGTCTATATGCTGTGAGCATATGTATTGGGTCTACATGAGGGATAACGTGCATTGCATTATTCTTCACTTTATGTTGTTTGACCATGTTGTTGAACCTGTCAGCATGTGATCTCGTTTTGCTGTTGTTTCCTTTGTTGTTACAGCCTGTCGTTGTCCCCTGTTGTCTCCTCTGTTGTTAAAACCTGTCGTTCTCCTCTGTCGTCTCCTCTGCTGTTATACCTGTCGTTCTCCCCTGTCGTCTACCTCTGCTGGTACAACCTGTCGTCTCCTCTGTTGTTAAAACCTGACGTCTCCTCTGCTGTTACAGCCTGTCCATGGTAATGCTCATTGAAGCGCAATTTGACAGCAGAGGCGTTTGTGTCATTGACTCTTATTTTGAAATCTCCGTTAAACCGGAAGTGTGTACGTTATTTTATCATGACCGCATTGGTCAGTAAGTGAAAAACTAAGGCGTTTACCAGAGCTAATATGTGTGAACAGTCAGATTTGAAGGGAGTTATTACTGTTGTGACATTAAAGATTAAAACAATATAGATAAAATAGCCAACCACTCGCAAATGGAACCAGGTAACGGCACAAGACGGCAGCAGCAACCCACCATTGTAAAAGCAGTGCAACGCCCCGTTAACGGGGACAATGACAAGTATAACGGAACAAGTTGTAACGACACAGCACACGACAGAGGTGACGACAGGTTGTAACAACACAGAAGACGACAGGGGAGAACGACAGGCTGTAACAACAAAGGAAACAACAGCAAAACGAGATCACATGCTGACAGGTTCAACAACATGGTCAAACAACATAAAGTGAAGAATAATGCAATGCACGTTATCCATCATGTAGACACGATACATATGCTCACAGCATATAGACACAACATATGCAACTGACATATAGACTTTAAACCACTACATATACAGCTTCCATTACATAAGCACGATACATGGACACACCAGAAGACACATAAACATATTTTTGGCACTAACGGAACCCCATAGTTTTATGTTTTTTTTTGTTTTTTTTTACAATGGGACCTGCTGTGTTTTTGGTCCAGATGAAAAAAAGAGAGAAATAAATAAAAGATCAGATTATTAAAGGATAAAGGTTTCAAAAATAAGAAACTTCTTTTAAATTAATCTGCATGCTCAAAGAAAATTATAGCTCTCTGTTAAAAACAAAAAGAAAACAATGTTCTAAATTTTGGTTTAAAACTCTATTTTAAACCAAAGTCGAGTCGGAAGCTAGGAAGAGAATCAGCCTTGTCTTTGAAACGGTGTGAAAATGTTAAACTCACTACAGGAAGATGTTGGGACACCGCCCAAACACGCCCTAGCATGGCCTGAACAGGTTGTGTTGGTAGCTAGCCAGCTATGCTATCGTTTGCTAGCGAAAGCTAACGCTCGTAGCAGTAGACATATGAAACACTTTCATATACATACTTTCTTAACGACTTACCTTAATGTTTGCTAAAATGAACAGGATGGCGAAAACGCAGGAAGCAGAATATCCTTAATCCTGTTGGGTTGCGGAGCGGGAGACAAGCAGCAGAAGAAGACTAAACATGCGTACTTCTTCTTCTTAGAATGCGCAGTTGAAGTAACACTGATTGCTAGTGAGCTTAACTCTAAATTAAGTAATGTTCACTCGAAACACTAAGTATTTTGCATTGCTATTATTAAAAGTACCTGTTACTTCATAAATCGAAGTAATCACAACATATTTTTGATAACCTAGTAAACTTAACTGATTTATGTAAGTCAGAGTAGCTATTGGATTTTACAGTGCAGTATTCAGCTAAACATTGTATGGGATTACATTTAAGATAGTGATCAACTGCAACAAATGTCTTTCAGTAATTGTTGTCTTTATGGTCTTTATGGTCATCAGCGGAAAAAAAAAATCTAAAATAATGATGGTAATATTTTTTAACACTGCAGTGTCTGAGGTGAATACAACCCCAAGAACCTAGATATGAAACATCAGTCTTAAAGTGTTTTGGGCCTGATGGTGTCTATAAATATGCCATTGCTGACACAGTTTTAGATCATTGAGATGTCAAAACTGACTTGAATTAGTTTTAAACTCCATTTGTCATCATAAATAGCACTATGATGCAACACGGGAATAAGGTATTACAAATAACAGAGCTAAATATTTCTCCATATAAGCACTAAATCTTAACTTTAGCTTCTTTGGCAGATCTTCCTGAGTAGCCCACTCATGCCTTATAATATATTGGCTGCATAGGCATTCCTTAAACCGTTTAGAAAGGGGGGCAGTACCACTGATGATAGATAGATAGATGATAGATAGATAGATAGATAGATAGATAGATAGATAGATAGATAGATAGATAGATAGATAGATAGATAGATAGATAAATAGATAGAATAGTTAGATAGATAGAATAGTTAAATAGATAGATAGAATAGTTAAATAGATAGATAGAATAGTTAGATAGATAGATAGAATGCTTCTCTAACTGTGAATCGTGGCCACTTCACTAGACGTGAGCCCGGTTGGTAAGCAGCTGCCTTCTGTAACTCTAAGCAACTTCTCTGATCTGAGTAAGATTACAATAGAAATCTGTTGTCATGTCTCATGGTTATTTTATACTTGTACGTTACGAAGTGTTATTTAAAGAGTTTGTCAAGAGTGATCTCTTTTTAGGAAAAAGAACCAGAGAGAGAAAGCTTCAAGGTGCAAACACATAGCGTCCCATTAACAGGTATAAAAAAAAAGAAAAGAAAAATGGTTCTTGTTGCTTTTAAAGTTACCGTCCCATTGAGGTGGAATATTTAAAATACCCCCTTAGATTAATGTTTGTTTTTTATGGAAAAACCAGAGTACCTGGAGAAAACCAGTAAGATAGACAGATAGATGGACAGACAGACAGACAGACAGGCAGACAGATAGATGGAGAGACAGACAGACAGATAGATGGAGAGACAGACAGACAGACAGACAGACAGACAGACAGACAGACAGATAGACAGGCAGACAGACAGATAGATAGATGGACAGATAGATGGACAGACAGACAGACAGACAGACTCAAAAATGTGTTAATTTGCATCATTCAGTCTGCCGTGTATAACGCTGCATGTGGTATTATTCTGTTGTTTTCAGATACTGTCTTCACTGCTTCCTGCAGGTCGTCATAAAGCTCCCACACATCTGGAGCTCTTCGACAGTATGCAACATAATGTCCAATATAATCTGCGGTCGAGCTGCCCCTGAAAGCGATGACTCCTCTCAAAGTGAATGTCTTTCCTTGTAGAGCCATATTGGATGGAAATTCTCTCAAAGAAAAATCTGTTTCGTTGTCAAGTTCCAGGTCAACGCATACTATTTCCCCAAAGCTGTAGCTGTGAGTAACATCTCCAATGCAGAGCATTTCTCCTGGGGTGTCGCCTTCCATTTTACATTCGTCGGGACATTCTGATTCATTTAGTAGTTTTTGACGGCACAGAGACTTGGAAAGGAAGAGTCCGTTTTCCACTGAGGTCTTAAGTTGAGTCATTCCATATTCCATCAGGACTGAGAGGTCAGGTGAAACAAACGATACTTTCCTTGTATCTCCCTTGTTTAGCTGGCAGTGCTGTGAGGAGCAGTGTTTGGAGAGGTAAGCGCTGGGTACATTTCTCATTGATCTTCCAATGAGCGCAGAGATAGAACACTGAGCATCGATAGTGTAGTAACCAGGCTCCACCTGGAAGGTTTGAAATATTGTACTAAGCAGCAATGCCCTCTGTAAATATATATCTGGGGTCACCCCATCTATAGCCATAGATTTTACCAGCTGCAAGATGGGAGTGTCACCGTTCTTCCTTACAACATTTTGAAAAGCTGAGCTGTCACAGAAAGCACTGCATAAACACTGACAAAGGGCATCAAATCCACACGTGTTCCACACAGAGAGATTTTCTTGTTCAAATCTACAAGGTCCAAGCTTGTTTCCGTTTTGTAATAGTCCCACTTTGGCTCTTTTTGCCTCAAATGATGGACCTGCATGAAGGCGTTCGGTGCAGGGAGGCGGATGAGAAGTTTTCTGCTTTTTTCGGGCTGGAAGAATTGGTTCCCTACTGTTTTCAACCATGCCTTTATCCGTTGAATGATTGTTTTCCATTTCTGCCTGTTTCCGTTTCCGGTTAGCTTTGCCATCCTTTGATGTAGTCATTGCGTGAACCTTTTCTCTTTTATCTGCCTTTTCCTGATTAAAGTCAGCCGATATACTTGGAAGCCTCTCCTTTGATTCCGGCTCAGGTTTCTGCTTGGATTTCAAGTCTTGAGTGAATGAAATCTCCTGGTTTACCTTACATTTCCCACCACCAACATTAATATTTTTTGTTGACCTTTTTTCAGATTCTGAGACGTCTGGCACATCTGATGATGATGATGATGGTGATGATGGTGATAATGATGATGGTGATGGTGATGATGATGGTGATGATGATGATGGTGATGGTGATGATGATGATGATGATGATGATGATGATGATGATGATGATGATGATGATGATGATGATGATGGTGAAACATTTGCACTACATTTACCTTGAACAATATTTCCCAAAAAGCATTTGGATGCAGCAAATGCAGGAGACTTTTCTTTTTTTGGTTTAGTCTTCTTCTCAATGGTGGCAAAAATATCTTTCTGGTCAGATTCGTCATCTGCCGTGTATAACGCTGCATGTGGTATTATTCTGTTGTTTTCAGATACTGTCTTCACTGCTTCCTGCAGGTCGTCATAAAGCTCCCACACATCTGGAGCTCTTCGACAGTATGCAACATAATGTCCAATATAATCTCCGGTCGAGCTGCCCCTGAAAGCGATGACTCCTCTCAAAGTGAATGTCTTTCCTTGTAGAGCCATATTGGATGGAAATTCTCTCAAAGAAAAATCTGTTTCGTTGTCAAGTTCCAGGTCAACGCATACTATTTCCCCAAAGCTGTAGCTGTGAGTAACATCTCCAATGCAGAGCATTTCTCCTGGGGTGTCGCCTTCCATTTTACATTCGTCGGGACATTCTGATTCATTTAGTATTTTTTGACGGCACAAAGACTTGGAAAGGAAGAGTCCGTTTTCCACTGAGGTCTTAAGTTGAGTCATTCCATATTCCATCAGGACTGAGAGGTCAGGTGAAACAAACGATACTTTCCTTGTATCTCCCTTGTTTAGCTGGCAGTGCTGTGAGGAGCAGTGTTTGGAGAGGTAAGCGCTGGGTACATTTCTCATTGATCTTCCAATGAGCGTAGAGATAGAGCACTGAGCATCGATAGTGTAGTAACCAGGCCGCCTGGAAGGTTTGCAATTTTGAAATATTGTACTAAGCAGCAAAGCCCTCTGTGAATATATATCTGGGGTCACCCCATCTGTAGCTATAGATTTTACCAGCTGCAAGATGGGAGTGTCACCGTTCTTCCTTACAACATTTTGAAAAGCTGAGCTGTCACAGAAAGCACTGCATAAACACTGACAAAGGGCATCAAATCCACACGTGTTCCACACTGAGAGATTTTCTTGTTCAAATCTACAAGGTCCAAGCTTGTTTCCGTTTTGTAATAGTCCCACTTTGGCTCTTTTTGCCTCAAATGATGGACCGTGATGAAGGCGTTCGGTGCAGGGTGGCGGATGAGAAGTTTTCTGCTTTTTTCGGGCTGGAAGAATTGGTTCCCTACTGTTTTCAACCATGCCTTTATCCGTTGAATGATTGTTTTTCATTTCTGCCTGTTTCCCTTTCAGGTTAGCTTTGCCATCCTTTGATGTATTCATTGCGTGAACCTTTTCTCTTTTATCTGCTTTTTCCTGATAAAAGTCAGCCGATATCCTTGGAAGCCTGTCCTTTGATTCAGGCTCAGGTTTCTGCTTGGATTTCAAGTCTTGAGTGAATGAAATCTCCTGGTTTATCTTACATTTCCCACCACCAACATTAATATTTTTTGTTGAAACATTTGCAACTTTACATCGAACAATATTTCCAAAAAAGCGTTTGATAGCAGCAAATGCAGGAAACTTTTCTTTTCTTGGTTTAGTCTTCTTGTCATTGGCAGCAAAAATATCTTTCTGATCACATTTTTCCTCTTTTTCATTATTTTCAAGATATTTACCTCTGGAACGATTTCCAGTCAAGCGCTTGGGTTCTGTAACCTTTGATTCTGCAGATAGTTCATTTTTCAGGTGTTGAATTTTGAAGTCAGACAACGTCCTTGAATGTTTTTGCTGAGTTAAAGTTTTTTCTTCTGGAAATATCTGCTCAGAGGAGCTTTTAGTGTCTTCCATATTGTATTTAACATGTCCGTTTATCTGTTTAACATATCTATTTGGTGGTTTATCATGTAAGTTGCCTAAATCTTGACACATTGTTTCATCTCGGCTCATTTTATGTACAGCACTTAAAATACTGTGCTTAAACTGTTCGTCAAACATCAATCTATCCTTAATATGTGCTGGTATTTTCCCGTTCATTTTGAAATAAAAAGTTAGTTATTTAAGTAAAAATCACCCTTGTTAGTAACCTACCTTAGTTAGAAACCTTAATACGTTTGTATTACTGTAAGCACGTAACAGGTCCAGTCTAGCCGTACGCTGTAAATGATATGAGTAGCTCTCCAAGCTGGATGATTCCAACTGACATCTGATGACATCATCAAGAATTGTGGGCTGGGTTATTAGCTAACATTCTACTGACCACACCCACTACATGCTAGAACATTCTAAACAATCAGAAACATTCTACTGACCACACCCACTACATGCTAGAACATTCTAAACAATCAGATTGCTCAGGATTAGGGCTGCAACTAACGATTATTTTAAAAATCGATGAATCGGCCGATTATTTTTTCGATTAATCGATGAATTGGACAAAAAATATTTTTTATATTAACCTCTTTATTCCAAAATAAACATTTTAGACAGAACAAACAAGCACACAAGTACAGGTTGCCCATTAACTGTTCTGGTGCAATATGAAAAATAAATGTTTGAGTTAAAGCTACAGTGTGTAATTTTCAGCGACATCTAACGTCCAGACTGCAGACTGCAGCACCATGAACATCTCCCCCCCACCGCTTCTCCCCCCATAGGTGGATTAATGACCGGGCCTACCGGGCCCAGGCCCAGGGGGCCAGAGGCCCCAAGGGGCCAGGCCAACTTGGCCCCGCAGCCACGATCCATAGAGGTTAAGAGGCCCCAAGGGGCCAGGTCAACTTGGCCCCGCGGCCACGACCCACAGAGGGCCTGAGGTCCTAAGGGGTCAGGCCAACTTGGCCCCGCGGCCATGATCCATAGAGGGTAAGAGGCCCCAAGGGGCCAGGCCAACTTGGCCCCGCGGCCACGATCCATAGACGGTCAGAGGCCCCAAGGGGCCAGGCCAACTTGGCCCTGCGGCCACGATCCATAGAGGGTCAGAGGCCCCAGGGGGCCAGGTCAACTTGGCCCCGCGGCCGCGACCCAAGCAAAATTACTTTTGCAAAAATAATAATCTTAGGCCCCAAGGGGCCAGGCCAACTTGGCCCCGCGGCCACGATCCATAGAGGGTAAGAGGTCCCAAGGGGCCATGATCCATAGAGGGTAAGAGGCCCCAAGGGGCCAGGTCAACTTGGCCCCGCGGCCACGACCCACAGAGGGCCTGAGGTCCTAAGGAGTCAAGCCAACTTGGCCCCGCGGCCATGATCCATAGAGGGCCAGAGGCCCCAAGGGGTCAGGCCAACATGGCCCCGTGGCCATGATCCATAGACGGTCAGAGGCCCCAAGGGGCCAGGCCAACTTGGCCCCGCGGCCACGATCCATAGACGGTCAGAGGCCCCAAGGGGCCAGGCCAACTTGGCCCTGCGGCCACGATCCATAGAGGGTCAGAGGCCCCAGGGGGCCAGGTCAACTTGGCCCCGCGGCCGCGACCCAAGCAAAACTACTTTTGCAAAAATAATAATCTTAGGCCCCAAGGGGCCAGGCCAACTTGGCCCCGCGGCCACGATCCATAGAGGGTAAGAGGTCCCAAGGGGCCATGATCCATAGAGGGTAAGAGGCCCCAAGGGGCCAAGTCAAGTTGGCCCCGCGGCCACGACCCACAGAGGGCCTGAGGTCCTAAGGGGTCAGGCCAACTTGGCCCCGCGGCCATGATCCATAGAGGGTAAGAGGCCCCAAGGGGTCAGGCCAACATGGCCCCGCGGCCATGATCCATAGACGGTCAGAGGCCCCAAGGGGCCAGGCCAACTTGGCCCCGCGGCCACGATCCATAGACGGTCAGAGGCCCCAAGGGGCCAGGCCAACTTGGCCCCGCGGCCACGATCCATAGAGGGTCAGAGGCCCCAGGGGGCCAGGTCAACTTGGCCCCGCGGCCACGATCCATAGACGGTCAGAGGCCCCAAGGGGCCAGGCCAACTTGGCCCCGCAGCCACGACCCACAGAAGGCCAGAGGCCCCAAAGGGCCAGGCCAACTTGGCCCCGCGGCCACAAGCCACAGAAGGCCAGAGGCCCCAAGGGGCCAGGTCAACTTGGCCCCGCGGCCACGACCCACAGAGGGCCTGAGGTCCTAAGGGGTCAGGCCAACTTGGCCCCGCGGCCATGATCCATAGAGGGTAAGAGGCCCCAAGGGGTCAGGCCAACATGGCCCCGCGGCCATGATCCATAGACGGTCAGAGGCCCCAAGGGGCCAGGCCAACTTGGCCCCGCGGCCACGATCCATAGAGGGTCAGAGGCCCCAGGGAGCCAGGTCAACTTGGCCCCGCGGCCACGATCCATAGACGGTCAGAGGCCCCAAGGGGCCAGGCCAACTTGGCCCCGCAGCCACGACCCACAGAAGGCCAGAGGCCCCAAAGGGCCAGGCCAACTTGGCCCCGCGGCCACGACCCACAGAGGGCCTGAGGTCCTAAGGGGTCAGGCCAACTTGGCCCCGCGGCCATGATCCATAGAGGGTAAGAGGCCCCAAGGGGTCAGGCCAACATGGCTCCGCGGCCATGATCCATAGACGGTCAGAGGCCCCAAGGGGCCAGGCCAACTTGGCCCCGCGGCCACGATCCATAGAGGGTCAGAGGCCCCAGGGGGCCAGGTCAACTTGGCCCCGCGGCCACGATCCATAGACGGTCAGAGGCCCCAAGGGGCCAGGCCAACTTGGCCCCGCAGCCACGACCCACAGAAGGCCAGAGGCCCCAAAGGGCCAGGCCAACTTGGCCCCGCGGCCACAAGCCACAGAAGGCCAGAGGCCCCAAGGGGCCAGGTCAACTTGGCCCCGCGGCCACGACCCACAGAGGGCCTGAGGTCCTAAGGGGTCAGGCCAACTTGGCCCCGCGGCCATGATCCATAGAGGGTAAGAGGCCCCAAGGGGTCAGGCCAACATGGCCCCGCGGCCATGATCCATAGACGATCAGAGGCCCCAAGGGGCCAGGCCAACTTGGCCCCGCGGCCACGATCCATAGACGGTCAGAGGCCCCAAGGGGCCAGGCCAACTTGGCCCCGCGGCCACGACCCACAGAAGGCCAGAGGCCCCAAAGGGCCAGGCCAACTTGGCCCCGCGGCCGCAAGCCACAGCAGGCCAGAGGCCCCAAGGGGCCAGGTCAACTTGGCCCCACGGCCACGATCCATAGAGGGTAAGAGGCCCCAAGGGGCAAGGTCAACTTGGCCCCGCGGCCGCGACCCACAGAAGGCCAGAGGCCCCAAAGGGCCAGGCCAACTTGGCCCCGCGGCCACAAGCCACAGAAGGCCAGAGGCCCCATGGGGCCAGGTCAACTTGGCCCCGCGGCCACGACCCACAGAGGGCCTGAGGTCCTAAGGGGTCAGGCCAACTTGGCCCCGCGGCCATGATCCATAGAGGGTAAGAGGCCCCAAGGGGTCAGGCCAACATGGCCCCGCGGCCATGATCCATAGACGGTCAGAGGCCCCAAGGGGCCAGGCCAACTTGGCCCCGCGGCCACGATCCATAGACGGTCAGAGGCCCCAAGGGGCCAGGCCAACTTGGCCCCGCGGCCACGATCCATAGAGGGTCAGAGGCCCCAGGGGGCCAGGTCAACTTGGCCCCGCGGCCACGATCCATAGACGGTCAGAGGCCCCAAGGGGCCAGGCCAACTTGGCCCCGCAGCCACGACCCACAGAAGGCCAGAGGCCCCAAAGGGCCAGGCCAACTTGGCCCCGCGGCCACAAGCCACAGAAGGCCAGAGGCCCCAAGGGGCCAGGTCAACTTGGCCCCGCGGCCGCGACCCACAGAGGGCCTGAGGTCCTAAGGGGTCAGGCCAACTTGTTCCCGCGGCCATGATCCATAGAGGGCCAGAGGCCCCGAGGGGTCAGGCCAACTTGGCCCCGATCCATAGAGGGTCAGAGGCCCCAAGGGGCCAGGCCAACTTGGCCCCACGGCCACGACCCACAGAGGCCCCAAGGGGCCAAGCAAAATTGGCTCCACGGCCATGATCCACAGAGGGCCAGAGGCTCTCAATCATTATTATCAAAGCTAATTCTCAAATTGGATGGATCACACAACCTCACTCACATATTCTTTATCAATTATTAAAGGTTGTTTCTGAATTTTGATCACAGAACTTAAAGCTACAGTGTGTAATTTTCAGCGACATCTAGCGGTCAGACTGCAGACCGCAGCAACATGAACATCTCCCCCCCACCGCTTCTCCCCCCCAGTATGGCGAGCGTTACGGGACAAAATGTCTTCCATGACATCCGCATCACCTACCTTCTCAAGTGATGAGGTTTGTTTACATAGATAATTTTACAGATAGTATTTTATTAGTCTGTGTAGGGTATAGATTTAATGTAGACTTAAGATAATAAATATACCCGTTATTTTTTCTACATCGTTGTGACGTTTTGGTGAGCTGCTTTGCATGGTGATATAAACAGACGAAGTAATTGTAGTCATTAGTTTAACAGCGAGATTGTGTTCGCTGGAAGAATATATATTCCCCGTTTACAGAGTCCAAGTCATTTTGGTGGCACGGGGGTTACAAGGCGAGGAAGAGGGAGAGGACGAGGGCGAGGGCAGGGAGGCCGTGCAGCTAGGGCCAGGCGAGGGAGGGGTGCCAGCGGGGTGACTAGAGCAGAGGAGGAAAGGCTTGAAGATCTCCAAAGGAGCCGGAGAGAAGTAACCGAGGTATATATACAGAAAATTATTTTACAGAAAATTACTGAATCATTACCTGTGAAACGTCAGGTACGTTGCTGAATAAGTATACTGGAGAGTAACAGCATCATCACGCAGCATGTTATTGTTTTAGACAGGTCTGAGCATCCTGTACTGTGATATTAGACAATTGTGTGTGTAGGATTAATTACCTGTCCAAGAGAAAACTGGCAACTTGAGCGTCACTTTGAAAACCTTTTTCCTCCATCAGTGACTTCCATCGTGTAAATGCCGTGCCAATGTTGATCCGTGTTTTTTATCGTTTCTTGTCACGCTTGCGTTTATTCTCGTCGTGTTTCCGCTTCTTAGATGACGGGGGTTCGGTGTCCGCCGCTTTTCGTTGTGATACAGAGTAGGCATGATCCTCCATTCGTCTGCTGTTTGGCCACACAGTGCCAAACAGTTTGCAAAGTCACTCATGCCTGCCGCCTTGTTCACCTTTCTTGTTACTGAGGCGCAGTATACCTGCTTCTTCTTCTTCTTTGGTTTCAGGCAGACTAAACGCTTCTCAGGCATAATACTGCCATCTACTGTTCAGTACCGTCTCAGTTAATCTCTCTCAACTTGCCGTAGTTATTTTCGAGCGTCATGGGAGATCTCGCAATCGCTAGTTTGTTGCCTCTGCGCTTGCCGTAGCGCAAAGATGTCAGCTTCCATGGCTGCGAGACCCGCTCCTATGTAATTATAAATAACGAATTCTAAGGCAACGCAAATATTATGGTTAAAAGGCTGAGCTCGTAGATGATGATAAATAACATAGTTATGTATAATATATTAAATTTCTGACTTTATATGCCTGTAATTATTACACACTGTAGCTTTAATGCAAATATTCTTGATTGATTGACAAAGCTCATTCTCAAATTTTGATTACACAACCTTACTCTGACAAATTATCATTATCAAAAAGCTCTATCTCGAATTTGGATCACAGAATCTCACTCAAGTATTCTTAGCTGTGCCCCTCCCCCATCGAGTCTTTCATAAACCGGTCTGTTCTTTTAGAATCTCCTCATTTGGTATTTTGAACTCGTGAGAGACTGCTCAAAATTTGGTTTCCTTTCCCTCAGTTCAGACTCAGAGATAATTTGAAATCATTCAACAAGAAGTTTAACGCGCGCACACACACACACACACACACACTTGAGTTGAGCATTACTTGGAAATTCTTATATTTTCCATTTTGCTGTTACTATCAGCATCTTCCCATTTTGTCCTTTTCTTTCGAAAAAGTTTACAGTCTGACATTTGTCACTGCTGTCAGTTAATAACTTTTTGGTCTTTGACCCATTTTGTCATTTTCTCGATTCGATCGTCACTGACCACTCTCTCCTGTCTGGCAGACATCGTTGCTGCCATCATAGCTAGTAAGCTGCCTGCAGATAGCAACATTTTGGTGTCCTTTGTGAAAATATTTAGATAGAAGACAAAAGTGCACAAAGTTGTACAATTATTATCTTTTCAAAATATTTGTTTCACTGTCAGTGTGATTGACCGACTTTGCCGCTAGATTTTGTGTCTTTTGGCCATACCTGGCTAGCGACTAAAAACAACATTTAGCGACTTTTTGGTTGTGAAGATAAGTGGTAAAAGCAGATCTGCCTGTTGGTCTTCCCACATTTTGCCATTTGGTACTTTGCACTCTTGTTGGTCACTCCAAGGCATTTGTCCCTGCCTTCAGCTAGTCACTTGGCTCTTTTGGAATATATTTCACTGTAATTGGCTCTCTCTATCTTTCTCCTCAGTACAAATCAGTCTGTTCCCTTGCCATTTAGACATTTTCTTGATTCGATCATCACTGACCACTCTGCTCTCCTGCTGTCTATCAGACGAATCAGTTGATTCTCTGCTCTCAATTGTCTATGCTAGTAAGCTGTTATTCTCTGCTTTGGAGTGTTGATGCTGGGTTGCTAGTTTTCTAAATCACCTCACACACTTCAAGGAAGCAGCACCGATCATAAACACACAAACAAACTCACACACACACACACACACACACACACACACACATAGTTGGTTTATCTGTTGTGATAGGCAAAGAGCCAATGTGCAAAGAAAGAAGGGAAGTATGGATCATAAACGTTTAAGTGGAGGAGCTAGAAAAAAAATTCAGCAAGAAAAGAAAAAAAAGGAATCAGTTTTACTTGAGAGTGTTCCAAATATCTCCAGCTTCTTCAGTACAAAGACATCTGCTGAAAGCAATTCTATAAATGCTACTGCAAATTCAGCTAAGGTTAGCAATGCACCTGAGCTAGCATGTAGCTCCCAAGATCCTGAGACCACTACAAGTGTAGACACTGAACCAAATGCTTCTGATGCTTATGATTCAACCAATTCAGCAGTAGCCAGTTGCTCAGATGAATGTGAGGTCACTGCACCTCTGGACAGCATAGAAAATGAGCTGAATCTTTCTTCAACACCATCTACAGTGACAACTCTACCTAGTCATCCCGCTAAATGGGCTGAGACCCTCACTGAGTCAATGAAGGAAGTTCTTATTCAAAGAGGTGCAAAATCATTTCACAACCGTCACAGCCATTATCCAGCTTCTGTGAGGAACAGTGGGGTAGGAGGCAAACCCGATGCCTAAACAATGAACATTTTACTTCACACTTGCCCAATGGACAACGAGTACAAAGAGAGTGGCTAATGTACTCTCCCTCTACTGGTAATGTTTACTGCTTTGCATGCAAACTGTTTTCCCCAAAAACGTATTCTTTTGTGACAGGCTATTGTGATTGGAAACACTCAGAAAGATTTGGTGAACATGAGCGAAGTGCTGAGCACATAACCTGCATGCAAGCAGTCTTGAACCGCGCCAAAGGTGCCACAGTTGATGCAGACCTGTTCAAACAGTTTCAGGCAGAGAGCAGCTATTGGAGGCAGGTGTTACAAAGAGTTGTTGCAGTCATTAAATTCCTTGCAGAAAGGGGCCTTGCATTTAGGGGTAAAAATTAATCGTTAGGGTCTCCTCTCAATGGGAACTACCTTGGTATTCTGGAGGTCCTGGCTGAATTTGATCCCTTTCTAAAGGATCACATCAGAAAGTTTGGGCAGATGGGTCGAGGTAATACCTCATATCTGTCCTCCACCATTTGTGAGGAATTCATTGAATTGATGGGTGCAAAAACCAAACAGGCTATAGCAGATGAACTGCAAGCAAGCAAATACTACTCTATCATTGTGGATTCAACCCCAGATTTATCTCATGTGGACCAATTGACATTCATATTCCGTTTTGTTAGCAAAGAGGGCAGTGTTGTTGAACGCTTTGTGGGTTTTGAGCCCATTACTAGCCATACAGGTGAAAGTTTGTCTAACTGTGTCATGTCTGTGTTGGAAAATCTAGGGTTAGAGCTGTCAAATTGCAGGGGGCAGGCTTATGAGAATGCCAGCAACATGTCAGGGAGGTATAATGGGTTGCAGGCTCACTTAAAGAAAAGCAACCCATTAATACACTATATTCCATGTGCAGCTCACTCTTTGAATTTGGTGGGAGTCAACAGCATTGACAGATGTGGAAATGAAGTCTCTAAGTATTTTGACTTGATTCAGTCTATTTACAACTTCACAACTGCATCCACACACCGATGGGACAGGGTATTTGGCAATTCCAACATAGATCTCACACTTAAAGCTTTATCCAACACGCGTTGGAGTTGCCGTGCAGAATCTACCAAAGCACTGTGGCAGAACTACAGTAAAATAAAAGCAGCACTACAGGTTATTTCCACTGATGACACAGAGAAACGAGACACACGAACTGAAGCTGACAGTCTAGTGCGGAAGCTGGATTCACTTGAGATGGCCTTCATGGCAGGCTTTTGGGACACTGTTCTGTCCAGATTTCAGTCCACAAGTCTGCAACTTCAAAAAGCAGACATGGACCTTGGTACAGCAGTTAGATTGCTGGAATCTCTGCGCACCTTTGTTCTCTCCCAAAGAGATCTATTTGATCATTTTGAGCAGAAAGCCTTAAACATGTTGGGTGGCACCCCATCTTACAGGGCTGAATGGACGAGGAAACGTAAAAAGTTTGCTGATGAATCAGCATCCCCAGATGTTGTGCTTGAGGGAAGGCAACTGTTTCAAATAGAGACATTTATTGCCTCTATTGATCAACTGAGTTCAAGCCTTAATCACCGTCTGGAGGCCTACAAACATCTGAACTATTTGTTCAGTGTCCTTTTCTCTTTGGATACAGAGTCCAATGCTTCAGTCCTTCACAAGGCCAAGATTCTCACTGAATCATACCCATCTGACCTCAATGAAAGTCTTGGACAGGAGCTTATACAGTTCAAATCTTTTATACAGCTCAACAACACTGATGAGGAGAGGACCCCTTCAGGACTGCTCAAAACAATAATACATTTTGGACTACAGCCTACGTTTCCTAATACATACATTGCGCTACAGATTTTTCTCACTCTACCGGTCAGTAACTGTGAGGGAGAATGCTCATTCTCTCTTTTGTCAAGAGTAAAAAATGAGCTGCGCACAAGAATGACTCAGAAAAGATTAAATGCGTTATCTCTAATGGCAATTGAGAGTGAGCTGACAAGAGAGTTGGACTTCAATGATGTGGTGGATGATTTTGCAAAATTGAAAGCACGAAAGAAACCCCTTGCTTAAAGGTGCACTGTGTAAGATTTTTAGGTTATTTCCAGAATTCACCCATTCACTAATGTTAGGCTACCTGTTTTCATGAATACTTATCACCACCATAAAATTCTAAGTATCCATTATGACTTGGAGAATTGCACTTTCGCCATTTCTGGGAAGTGTCACCTGGATTGTGAAGATAGGATTGACTTTAGGCAGAAGCTTGGTGCTTTCTCTGGCAAACTGAACCTCAAGCTTCATTCTCTGCAGCTTTGCATTCTTGTGCAGACTTTCATCCACAAGGAACTTTTCAACTTCCCCACTATCATGAAGGGGCCATCAAAAGATTTCACTGTGTCCAGCATGTCTAGTCTCTTACTCTCCTTTCTTTGAGCCATCTCTTGTTTCTCATCTGCCCTACTCTCGAATTTTGCCTTCATGAATTTACTCCAGTTGAGTTCAACCTCCCTTTTTGCTTGTGCTGCTGCCTTGAAACCTCTGAAGCTCCTGGCACTTCTGTAAAATTATTGACCTATTGACTGCGTTCAGTGTGCCCAACTTCTTCAGTTTGTAGTCCACCTTGCCACATTGTCTCTCCATCCCAATGTTGTGCACAGGGGTGCCATCAATGTTACTAGCCTGTTCACTGACAGGGTCAATTGGGAAGGTCTCCTCATCCATCCTCTTCCTGGCCAGGAAAGTCTTCAGATGGGGCAGCATGAGATCTGTCAGCTGCTTCACTTCATCCAAGTATTCGGCAGCCACGTCTGACACTGAGTTCAGGACATGTTCAGTGCCTGTCCAGCCACTATAGCATTCTTGGAAATGGGCTATCTTGACCTGCATGCAGCCCTTGTACCATGAACTGGCCTACACCTTTCTTTGTGGTGCTCTCCGATGCATGTTATCATTTTACCTTTCTCCTTCTCCTCAAGCTTAACCACAAATAGATACAGACTTTGAGCCTCAATTTGCTGCACAGCTGCCGTTATGCCAAAGTGTTTTCCTAAGATATTATTTTATTTTTAATGATAGAAGGGAGGAAAAGGGGGCAAAAATCATGTCCGATTTAGTTTTTTGGGTGGGGTGGGGGGGTTTATTTCATGATAGCTACCAACTTCCAATAGATAATATCTCTCAAATGACCCAATGCACCATCACTGAAGTGGGCATAATCATTTTCCAAAATGTTTATTTTTAGGCCATTTATCCCCTCCCCCTGTGTCTGTGTGAAACCTGTGCTTGTCAGTGTCTGTGTGGTATACCTAATAGTGTGTGTGCAGTATGTGCACTCTTCTGTACAGGACAGTGTGCATGTCTGTTCACAGTATACAGTATTTCTTGCATAGTGCGTGCGTGTGTGTGCGCCCGCACGCGCGGGGGGTTGAGGGGCCAAGACCATGTCAGGCCCAGGGGGCCAAAATTTCTTAATCCGCCCCTGTCTCCCCCCCAACAGTACGGCGAGCGTTACGGGACAAAATGTCTTCCACGACGTCGGAATCACCTACCTTCTCAAGTGATGAGGTTTGTTTACATAGATAATTTTACAGATAGTATTTCATTAGTCTGTGTAGGGTATAGATTTCATGTAGACTTAAGATAATAAATATACCCGTTATTTTTTCTACATCGTTGTGACGTTTTGGTGAGCTGCTTTGCATGGTGATATAAACAGACGAAGTAATTGTAGTCATTAGTTTAACAGCGAGATTGTTTTCACTGGAAGAATATATATTCCCCGTTTACAGAGTCCAAGTCTTGTTTGTGGCACGGGGGTTACAAGGCGAGGAAGAGGGAGAGGAAGAGGGCGAGGAAGAGGGAGAGGAAGAGGGAGAGGAAGAGGGAGAGGGCGAGGAAGAGGGAGAGGAAGAGGGCGAGGAAGAGGGAGAGGAAGAGGGCGAGGAAGAGGGAGAGGAAGAGGGAGAGGAAGAGGGAGAGGAAGAGGGCGAGGGAGAGGAAGAGGGCGAGGGAGAGGAAGAGGGCGAGGGCAGAGAGGCCGGGGTGGGCGTGCAGCTAGGGCCAGGCGAGGGAGGGGTGCCAGCGGGGTGACTAGAGCAGAGGAGGAAAGGCTTGAAGATCTCCAAAGGAGCCGGAGAGAAGTAACCGAGGTATATATACAGAAAATTATTTTACAGAAAATTACTGAATCATTACCTGTGAAACGTCAGGGACGTTGCTGAATAAGTATACTGGAGAGTAACAGCATCATCACGCAGCATGTTATTGTTTCAGACAGGTCTGAGCATCCTGTACTCCAAAAACTGCAGTGATATTAGACAATTGTGTGTGTAGGATTAATTACCTGTCCAAGAAAAAACTGGCATCTTGAGCGTCACTTTGAAAACCTTTTTCCTCCATCAGTGACTTCCATTGTGTAAATGCTGTGCCAATGTTGATCCGTGTTTTTTATCGTTTCTTGTCACGCTTGCGTTTATTCTCGTCGTGTTTCCGCTTCTTAGATGACGGGGGTTCGGTGTCCGCCGCTTTTCGTTGTGATACAGAGTAGGCATGATCCTCCATTCGTCTGATGTTTGGCCACACAGTGCCAAACAGTTTGCAAAGTCTCTCACGCCTGCCGCCTTGTTCACCTTTCTTGTTACTGAGGCGCAGTATACCTGCTTCTTCTTCTTCTTTGGTTTCAGGCAGACTAAACGCTTCTCAGGCATAATACTGCCATCTACTGTTCAGTACCGTCTCAGTTAATCTCTCTCAACTTGCCGTAGTTATTTTCGAGCGTAATGGGAGATCTCGCAATCGCTAGTTTGTTGCCTCTGCGCTTGCCGTAGCGCAAAGATGTCTGCCTCCATGGCTGCGAGACCCGCTCCTATGTAATTATAAATAACGAATTCTAAGGCAACGCAAATATTAAGGTTAAGAGGCTGAGCTCGTAGATGATGATAAATAACATAGTTATGTATAATATATTACATTTCTGACTTTATATCCCTGTAATTATTACTAGGGGTGGGTATTGGCAAAGAAGTCACGATTCGATTCAAATCACGATTCAAATGCCACTATGCGATTCTATCACGATGCATCATGATACTTGAAATATTGCGATGCATTGCGATATTTTCACTTGAAATGTGATGGAGCCACGGGGCGAATTTTCATAGTGTCCTCCATGTTTTATTTCATATGACTCGTCGCAGTATCCCACGGCCGGAAATGCTTGTGACACAAGGCAGCGGGCGTCAACACATCCGCAGCGACATCTGCTGGACTGGAAGTTGTATTCCACTTGGTTTGGCTGATGTGCGCCACCCATTCATGTATTTTATTTGTTCATTTTTTTTTTCCAATAATCGATTCTTGCCTTCAAGAATCGATGCAGTAGATCACAAAAATTAGAATCGCGATGCATCGTCATGACGATTATTTTGCACACCCTTAATGATTACACACTGTAGCTTTAAAACTACGCAAACTTACATGAGAAATGTAGCTGTACATTCACAAAATATAGGGTACTTTGTTTCATAAAGTGCATAAAAAGAAATTTTTGTTTTTAAAAGCCCCTAAGGGGCTCAAACAATAGATCCCCCCATTTCAACAAATGAGTTTTTTTTAGACTAGAAGAGTTCTGCCTTTTAAGACAGGAAAGTATAGCAGTTAAAGTTGCTACTTGAGAAAATACTTAACCATAGAGATAAAAATAGCCCTGTGATTCAAATTATAAATTGTATTTGGAATAAAAATGAGAGAACTAGGGGTGCTAAAAAACACATCCTCCAAAGACAGATATTTACATGGGAATGTGGCAGATAATTAATTGACATATTACTGATCTTGCTGGATTTTATTCTGCTTTACTTCCATAAATTGCACGATCTTTACTTTATCTTTGCCAGAAGATTTAAACTTTAAAAGCCTTGCCCTCATAATTTGCAAGTTAATTTATTTATAAAGTAAATATAAACGCTGCTTAAGCTAATTCAAATGAAATTAAAAGTAAAATAAGTAGCCTTATCACTGTCTGTAACCTACTAACACGGTAAGGAAAGCATCAGATGAGCTACCTGAGAAACTAACGTTACGTTTCCCCACTTTAAAACGAAACAAACATGGTGGTTCCGTGCCATGTTAATTTGTTTTGACAAAAGTTGCATGTTACGATTTTTTTCACTTTACAAAGCGCAGGCTATTTTAATTATTGTGATCAATTTGCGCCGTCAATCCCGACGCATGCGCTTCATTTGCAGTCTGGACGCTGATGGTAAACATCCTGCGGAGCTGGCTCGCTCTGCCGTATTTTTTTTTCTTCCCCCGTTTCAGTCAAGTGGATGTGATGACAGCGGCGTTGCCAACGCTTTTAAAAGTCGATTTTTATCGATTTTATCGATTCGTTGTTGCAGCCCTACTCAGGATACAATCTTAGTGGTAGGTCTGGGGTCACTTAGAGAAGACCCAGAACCCCCCTGCTATATTTTTACAGGATTACCTTCATTACTTGTAATAATAATTAGGGGGGCCACATGCCGAAGGCATGGCCCCACTACTGTTATTGCACATATTTATTCCGCGCTTATTATTATAATTCCCCCGTTGTCGGATTGGGCCCAAAGTTGGCACAAGCGTCCGCACCAATGGGGCGATGCGTGCTTGTATATATCTTTCTCATTAGTCCGAAGGTTTGCGAATTATTAGTGAAAACGTCTCAAAAACAATCCCATGGGAAATTAATGGAAAGAGCAAAAAAAAGCATTAAAAACAGCGCTTCGCTGTGTCGCCATACATTCACCTAGAAAAACAGTTTAAAGCTCAGTTTGTAGATAAATCCTTCGTCTGTATAAAACTGAAGACGGTATGTTGATAACTGCTACGGTTTTTGTAAAATCAGACCTCAAGCACCACAAAGTTTTAGCAAAATCCAGCCTGCTAAAGTAGAGCAACTGAAATCCTAGAGGGTGAGGCGGCCGTTTTTTTAAAAACATTTTGAACTCGCCCTCACGGCCACATATTTATAGCTAGAGTCACCATTTTTGGTCAGTTTGTAGATTAAAACCTCTGGACTCACACACTGTCTTTGGAATTGTATTTATACTTTTCCTTAAAAACCCTCCAGACCGACCTAAAGTCGATGAAAATCTCAGCCCTTTTCCATCGATTTTGGAGCAGCAGAGGGGAGAAAAACGAATGAGACTGTGTTTTCAACTCGTCATAAATATTGTTCTGGATGACGCACATGGACCAAAGTTGGCATAGTTGACGTCGAGGGATGGCTGACGCTCACGGTGAGAGAATTTTTTGAATAACTCATACGGTTTTGGCTCAGCATTGCTTTGTTCTGAGGGGTATTTCAGCTAATGAAAGCTCAGTGAAACAGAGGTTCTGCATGTAATTCAATGAGAGGATCAGGCGTGACAAACCTTTTTGTTTCTCTTCCCATTCAGGTTGTGAATGACCTACAGCCATGAAAGTTACCCCATTTGAAGACAAGATATAGCTGTCACTTACACAAAAAGAATTTTTCAGATATCATTTACGGTTTTTGCTCAGCAGTCGTTTGCTCGGAGGGGATCTCCAGCATTTGACAGCCCAGCTTTAACATGCAGGTCCATGTAATCTAATGAGAGGAGCAGGTGTGACAAACCTTTTTATTTCTCCTTCCCATTAAGGTTGTAAATGAGCTAGAGCCATGAAAGTTACCCTAGTCGGAGACAAAGGATAGCTGTCGCTTAGACTGAAAGAATTTTTTAGATACCATTTACGATTTGCCTTCAGCGCTCGTTGGTTCGGAGCAGATTTTCCCGTACAAAAAAGCCTGAGAGGCTAAAGAACCAAAGTGCTGCGCGTGTCCCTCTGTCACTGACAGGCTTGTTAAGCGTCGTCAAGGTAACAGAGCTTTACCTCTGCCACTTTAAACAGCACATATTAATCTAATAGACGGAGAAAACACTGATTTAACATTGGGAAATGGATACTATTGCTCTGTTCGAAAACCTAGGACGCTTCCTTAGAAGACCAGATTCGAAGGCAGATTACGTCATAGCGCGGCACTGAGGTCTGGTCGGATTCCAAGAGTCCTCGTTATGCGGCCTTAAAATGCGTCCTTCTTTTTGCCCGATTTGAAGGATGGGTCCGATGTATCCTCGGTATCCTTGGATATCCCAGGATTCATTGCGAGACCAAGCAAGCCGTGATCAGAGGAAAGATTACTTGGCACCGAACAGTGGTGAAAATTGGAAGTTGAGTTTAATATAATCCAGTCTGTGAATAGTTCCGTCTGATATGAATAAAAATAGTTGTTTTAATGGTTATTGAGTCAGATATGTGGCGGTAATGTTCGATTTATCTAAAGGTTTTTATCTGTTACTGTGTAAATGGGTTTGGCTGTAATTTAAGGACGGATTCTAATATATCTGCAGTGTGGGGACTATAAATCTGATAGGATTTTTATCTTTTTATTGCTGTTTTGCACAATATGCTATATATAATATGATATATTTTTATACATACATTGTTTAGATTTACCTATATCTTTTTACCCCTTTTATTGAATAGAAAATCTCCTTATTGTCCCACAATGTGCAAATTTACAGCAGCAGAAAGATTATTGAGATGGTCACACAAATGAAGACCTTAGAAAAATGTATAAGAATAACATAATAGGGAAGAGTTAAAATATAAACAATAAAATACTTTAAAGTGTTTTAACAATATAAAACGGGAGAATAAATAACCAGCATGCAGCTATGGACATTTTTACAGTAATGGATATTTAAAAATAACAGCAACATCAGAGATGTGCAAAATGACAGCAGCATGTTATTTAACTGACTAAGGTTTCTATCATTACATTTGATTTTATTTGTTCCTGCTCCCGGCTGTTGGAACCTTTATTCCTCTCTGGATTCTTGTTAATGTAGTCTTTGTTCACTTTACAATAAAAAAGAAATAAATAAACAAACAGTTTTGAAAACTTTGGTTTTCATTCTTTTCCTGCTTTGTGTGTCAACTATCAAGGTTGCTAAGCAACAGAGCATACGGCGGTAAAACCCGCCGAAGGGTAGACCTGTTCGCATTCACAGCCAAAACTCTTCCGGTCTCCTTATTTTCAAGGACTTCGAAGGATCCAGTCTAGGTAGACCGCGTCCTTGGAGGATGCAGTCCAGGTTTTCAAACAGAGCTTATATGACCGCTGTCCATGACCCTTCCCTTGACACTCAACCCTGATAGACTTTCAAAATAAGACTCCAGGGACCCTTCAAAATAAAAGCCTCTATATCATACAAATATATTTATTGCCACATATGGCTCAACATTATGGCAAAAACTCAACCCCTTTTTAGAAATTACCCTGTAGGGGACTTTTGAAAACACACCCCACAGCAAATTTAAAAATAAAAGCCTCCCATTGCCCCTTCATCTACTGGCCTAATAACATGGAAAAAGAGTGATTTAATGATTGGAAAGTCATCAACTATCATTGCTGGCTCTGGCCCTTTCCTCAACACAGAACCCTGATGAACTTTCAAAATAAGACTCCAGGGACCCTACAAAATAAAAGCCTCTAGATAATACTCATGCATTATCTGATGCAAATGGCTAGTAAAGTAAAGTAAAGTCGCTCGTGATTGGTTGGCATATATATATATTTACATATATTACATATATATTTATTCATATATATATATATATATATATATATATATATATATATATATATATATATATATATATTTATTCATTCATATATTTATTCATTCATATATTTATTCATTCATATGCTGTGTATTTATGTTATCCTACACTACTACACAATTATTAGGCTACCATCAAGGACATGAATGAATTTATACAGGAAATGAACATTTGCCAGGAAGCTGTTTATGCAAAGAAAGAGCTTTATTGAAACACACACAACTATATACAACGCGTATCCAAACACATGCGTTTCTAAAAATTAAAAGTCCGTGAACGGTCCGTTTGCTTCCTCGGGGTTGGAGGTAACTGGCAGCATTCCCTCCGAGGCAGGTCCGATGTGCAGACGCCTAGTGTGCGTGGCCCTGTACTTCGGCATCGCTTCTAACCGGGACTGCAGCTTAACACAGAGTTCAGTGAGATCCGGCCTACGAAATGGCGGCGACCGTACAATCCATCCAGAGACACCGCCGACGACGGCGGACTTCCAGAGTTCCACTTCCTCATCTGCTAGCACACTCTGCCTCGCTTTCAGCAGCTGAAAAAAAAAACAATGAATCAGCGCACTGCGTATGGACACAACACATCTATTGATGCACCTGAAAAATAGTCACCAAATAAAGTCTTACCCTCTTTCTTCTGGCCCGACTCCGAGCAGATTGCCTCCGCACGCAGCGTGTTGGCTGGCAGCGTGTATCTGAAGCTCCTGCGTACCGTCTCATAATACGTCTTACAGGCAGCTGGAAAACAATTAAATGAGAGTGGTATGAATAAAAAATCAAACGCAAGTCACAGTAACAAGGAAGGAGAAAACATTAAAACAAGTCACTTACACACAATGTCATCTTTATCAACATCGTGCAAATCTGGACTTGCTGATTATGGCTCCGAGCAAATAGGAGGTCACCGCCTCATTGTGAGGCGACAGTAGTCTGTGAAAACAAAATGTAAAAGCTATGATCGGTATCTATCCGTATCCATTGCCTTTTACCGCAGAATGAAAGCATATTCTTTAAATCTTACCCTTGCTCCGGTTCATAGCTCCTGCAATTAATCTCCGAGTTGTGAAGACGGCGTACTACTTCCTGTAATCACAAAAAATACACTTTAATAAAGCTTGTTCTTGCAAGGCTAGGCTAGATAGGCTAATAGCTAGGCTGCTATTAGCCGGTAGCTTAGGCTAGGCTGCTTTTAGCTTAGCAGGCAGTAATCGAACATTTATTTACCGCTAGCATCTCTTCTTTGAGTTCGTCTTGTTCGATGCAGAGTCGCCATCGCGTCCAAGAGGAGTTTTACCCCGAAATCCAGACGCTCCAGACCGCCTGCACAAAGCAAAGCATACATCCTCCACTGTGGCTGCAGAGCTCCGCTCTGAGTTTCTTGGAGATCGTAGAGCGCATGCGCGAGATGAACCAGGTTGTCCGCGGATCAATAAAAATAATTAAAAAATCATTCTTTTTTTTTTTTTTTATCAAGGCCTTAATTGGCACTAAAATTATTTAAATATGTTTATCGAAGTATTTATAATTCTTTAATAAAAAATGCTTATAAAAACAATTTCGTCAGATATATTATATCGCTCCAGGCGGAGAAAAAGCTAGAGGATATATATATACGTATATGTGTGTGTGTGTGTTTACATACATACAGGAGTCATGGAACTCTGCTTACAGCTCCTTCATATTTCATGTACACTAATAACTTGTGTACATGGTTCTTGATGATGGCATTAAAATCATTTCAAATAGCATTAAATTACAGTCACTCATTCCTGTATGAACCCTGTGAGCGCTTAATTTAATATGACATATTAAAAAAATCCCAACATCATCCAGCATATGTTCAGTTTCTGCCCAAATATATATATATATTTTTGTAGATTTTTGTAACGGGGATAAGGATAATTCAAAACTGCTTTTTTTGAATGAACTTGTTCACTACTTCCAAACTCAGCATCTCTTTTCATTCCTGTAATAAGAAGTTTCTTTTGAATGGATTTGATTAAAGTTTAAGTCCCTCGGTATAAAATAAATATTTTGATGGAGATGAGAAATCTGCTTCCTCGTTGGTGAATAACCAATAGTTTGGATCCAATCATTTAAATAAACGGTGTTAGTTTTTTTTTTTTATATATATATAAGAATTGTGCTATAATTTCTAGTCACCGATCTGTTGCTGCTATATTTTAATTTGACGAACCGGAATTTGTCGATGTTCTTTTTCCTGTTTGGTGCGATTGCAATTGCGGATCTTGACCTGGCCGGACCTTATGACCACAGTGTACCAATCTTCTCATGGCTACTTCCAACAGGATAATGCGCCATGTTATAAAGTGAATCATCTCAGACTAATTTCTTGAAACTTTTCCACTTAAGTAATTGTGAATTGAGCATATTGACAGACAACATTTTATTTTTTATCTTAAATGCAATTTTTTTTTTTATAATTACTGCCCTAAATGTATTGCTCTGCCAGCTAAAGATCTGTTTTGGTCTCTATACTTTAATTAAATAAATCAATTCAAGCTCAAATGTAAGAGGCTACAGTATACTGAGCCTGATCTCTTTGTATTCTTACCTAGTAAAACCCCCCCTGCAACCCTGATTTGCATTTGTATAGCTCACAGCATGTTCATTTACATGTTAAAGCCTCCCCTAGAATTCCATGGGGGGGAGGCATGGGGGGAACACTGCCTAAGAGAGTCCACGTCAATTTCTGACAATTTACGGGAGTTTTCGGCGAAGCCTGCAAATTGTCGTAAACTGCCGCTAACCTGAAGTTCCACGACAATCTACAGTGCCGCATATCGACGAAAATCCCACTTTTCATGCAGTGATTATGACCCAAACTCCACCAGATTTTTTCTATTAGACTCAAGTGACCTTTTCAAAACACACCCCTGAGCAAATTTCACAATAAGGGTCTCCCATTTACATTCTAATACAGCATCTATTCACCTAATAACAAGGAAAACCAGTGATTAAACATTTGGAAATGGATTCTATATCTCTGCTGGGCATGACCCATCCCTTGACGCATATCCATGATAGACTTTCAAAATAAGACTCCAGGGACTCTACAAAATAAAAGCCTCTTCCTTATACACACTTATTCATGGTGGCATATGGCTCATAGCCATGACCCAAACTAAACCACTTTCTTTAAATTATACTACAGGGCCTTTTCACAAGAAACCTCATTGTGCATTTCTGAAAAAGCTCTTCTATTTCCTCTGTAGTAAAGCATCTGCTAACCTTGTCAAATGCAGCCTAAGCCTGCCAATTGTGCTTTCATCACTATATTGCTCTTAGCATGTGGGCTTAGCCCACAAGTGGTGCTTTCATCCCTACATTGGCTAGTAGCATGTGGGTAGAGCCTGCCAATGGTAATTTCATCAATGCAATGGCTCGTAGCAGGCGGGCAAAGTCCACCAACGGTGGTTTCATCACTGCAATAGCTCGTTGCAGACAGGAGCAGCCCGCCAACTGTGCTCTTTATCCTGCAATTCAATATGTACAGCCCAAATTACCCTTGTGCTTCATACGCTGTGCATATCTATTTCCCAGCTTTCACCCAAAGTGGTGCACAGCTCTCTGTGCCCATAGGCTTGCCCTCTTTCCTTCCTTCAGCAGCCCTCAAAGGCGAAAGCAGTCGGTCTGGGGAGCCCCGAAGTCACTTGTCAGGGCCGTACTGGCCGGGTTCCCCGACCGGGCAGTAGGTGGCCCCGCTCAAAATTTCTTTAGAAATTTTCTAGTTGTAACTGATGTTAAAGTCTTATGTTATGTTTTGGAAATGAAGTAAAGCTACCAATGGATTGGTATCTGCAAATTTTGTAAATTGGATAAAACATTTATCCTATAACATTTAGTAGTTCAAAAACCATTTCAGTTGGAAGAAAAAAATATATTTTCAGTTGGCGATTGACTGGAAAGGGACATTTTGAATGGCTGCTACTTTAAAGGCTGACTTGTACTCAGAAACCAGGGCGTCTGCGTGCTCTTACCCACCTATCCAACAGGGGACAGTCATGTCGTTACACACCCACCAACAGGGGACCATCCGGGAAAGAGATGACATTTTTTAGGTCCCAGAGGATCAGGAAGAACAGAAACCTCATGAAAACCTGAAAATCTTTTTCTTTTCATGACCGCATATATAAAATCAAGAATATGACCTACAAACAACATATCATTATCCTCATTAACTCAGAAGTGTATGAGACAATCATTTTTATCTTATAAAGTATTTTTAATTGCTTTAATAATAAGTTTAATAAGTTTACTTTTGAAATCATACTTCCTTCAGTTATTTCTGCCACTTGAGCTTAAGGCAAAAAACTTTTGTAAATTAAATGGCAATTTTTCTTTCTAGCTTTCAACATAACCGTTTAAAAAAAAATCCCTTCATTTGAAAATATTTTAATGATGGTATATTTCTGAGCACATGGCAAAATTACTGAATAATCACACTACGCATCACTTACAATCTTACAAAATAAGATTTAAAAGAAACAAAACAGGTTTTACAAACAGAAAGACTGACAAAGAGAGCTAAGTATTAACATACATATTAGAAAAAGTTATTATGTAGAGTGTCTGATCTTTGTAGACAGACAGATAGATAAGTGGCATTTAACCTTTTATATATGCCCAGCACACTAAAGCTTCCAAGACACAAGAAAAACACATACAAACAAGCTGACAGACATCAAAATACTTTGAATATACATGTTATGACCATCCAATACTATAAAGCAGGGGTGCCCAACCTTTTTTAAACCAAGATCTACTTTTGAAGTTGATGGCAGATCTACCAAGCCAAACACAAGGGATGGGCAGTAATGTTTTTTATTTGCACAGATGGAGAATAAACAGTAAGTCCAGCAAACAAGGAAATTATCAATTGTGTAAAAAAAGTAGTTTGCAAAAACAGAATTTAACAATCTCATAAGAACTTCACAGAATATCTCTCTCTCACTCACTCACTCATTAGGCTCACCAAAACTACAGAAAAGAGCAGTCATGGTCTCCAGACAAAGGCTGTGCAGTCAAAAAAATCTAAATAAACCAGTTAATACACACACACACACACACACACACACACACACAGTCCAGTAGATATGAAGAAAAAAAACAAATATAATTTATAACTGTAAATTTACAGTCATATGTTTATATCACTGTTATATATATATATATATATATATATATATATATATATATATATATATATATATATATATATATATATATATATATATATATATATATATATATATATATATATATATATATATATATATATATATATATATATATATATATATCAGTGGCGGCTGGTGAAAAATATTTTTGGTGGGGCTGATATAGCCTAGTGTATGTCTCCAACTAATCCGGAATAAGAATTCAAATAAACAATTGGACAATACATACAATTTAACAGTAATGATTTCATTTACTATATAATAACAGTAACAGTGATGATTTGGGTCACTGTGACGGGGTTCTTTGGCCTCCAAGAATCCAGGCTCAGTCGGGTTACCGGTGTTGGTGATTTATTGAGCTCAAAAACTCAAAACAGGGTACAAAAGAAACTAAACATGTACAAGATCCTCTGGGCCTCAGCCTCCCTCCAGTTACCAGCAATGTAACAAAGAAACAGAAAACAAAAATGGCCGCTCTTCTTCCCACAGCCCTCATTAAATAGTTTAAGCCCCTCACCTCAGGCTCTCTTGTTTCTGATTTCTTCTCATTAATCAGTTTTGTCCATATATTACCTCCACAAACAATTGATGTACAAAAACAAATAATTTTTACAACTTAATTCTTTTACACAGATTAATTGACTTATTCAATTACACCAAACTGGGTTTGAACCCAGCAAAGACGGAGCCAGACTGAAGATGACAAGTCCCCGTAGCATAAACACGTACACACACACACACACACACACACGGCTAACCCCACTGAAATATTAAGTGTGCAACCTCAATACGCCAGCAGGTAACCAGGAACAGCTTGTGTGTTTTAAGTTCATGGAGCTACTGGGCTCAGCGCGAGCGTATTGGTCCTCACAAGCACAGTATAACAGGAATGTGTGTGTGGCGCGCAAAGTTAGAGGATGTTTTAAGCGACGAGGTGGATTCGTCACAATAACCATGACAGGAAATTTTCCTACCCTACAACAGGGATGTTCTTCTGGCAAACGGGTAGATAAATAAGGATCTCACAGAATTTGGTGGAAGCTGCATCTCGCTCGTTACGTTCGCCATCGTCCCTCTAATTGTCTGCACCTGCGCATTGGGTGCAGAAGCCTGTTAAAGCGCAGTATTTTCAGAGCCCCAAGACCATAAAGTTCTGAGACGCTGATTGGCCATTAAATTGACCTAGCAATAGTACATGACTGACAGATTCTCTGCAAATGTGGTGCAGTCTGATCAGCGCCCCAAGACAGAGACGGTAGGAGTCTGTCTGTGGAAATCCACAAATGAATGACAGTAGATAGGGAAATGTAGTTTATATAATTTGTTTTGCTTATAGGTACACACTCTAGAGCAGCAGTGGGCAATTCCAGTTCCTGAGGGCTGCTATCCTGCAACTTTTAGATGTGTCTTTGGTTCAGCACACCTGAATCAAATAATTAGATGATTGAGAGGACTCTGGAGGAAGTGACTGCTTACTAAGTAAGTAACCGAGCCATTTAATTCAGGTGTGTTGGAGCAAGGATGGATCTAAGTTGCAGGATACCGGCCCCCAGGAACTGGAATTGCCCACCCCTGCTCTAGAGAGTAAAACTGACATTTATGAGTTAATTTCTAAAAATATATTTTACGTTTCTCTCTTCTTATCAGGGAGGGCGGTGCCCCAGCGCCCCCTATGGGCCGGCCGCCACTGATATATATGTATATATATTCTTTTTTTTAACTATTTTTCAAGGCTGCACTTTAAAAATAGATAAAATTGTCCAGAGATCTGTTCCAAACTAAATTTCTGTTTGTTTTACACAGAAATGACAAATAAAGTCTGTCTAAATCTAAGATCACTTCAAAGCAGGAAGAAGGAGGAGGGAAGTCCACTATTTCAGAATGATAAACTTCACTGAGCATTGGCATTGGCAAAGAAACTGGCAGATGGATTAAAATACAACAGGAAAACAGATAAAAATAGGAAAATACTAAGAACAAATTATGTGGATGTGAAGATGTAACATACAGCAGAATGAGTTGTTGACTGTTTCAGAAACTCTTTAATTTCGGGTAAAAGTTCCACAAATCTTTCGAAGAATCTGCCACGGCTCAGCCACCTGACGTCGGTGTGCAGCAACAGATCAGTGTGGTCTGCAGCTGCCTCCTCGAGCTGGGCACGGGATAAACGCCTCTGAAAACTCCTGGCCTGAACAGAGCAAGCGATCTTCATCGTAACGTCCATGACATGCTTCATATTTAAAATATTGCCGCACAGCTGTTGTTGCTGAATGATGCAGCATTAGCTCCAAAAATCCGGGAAAGTTTCAGACAGCTTGAACAGAGCAACGAATCCAGCAGTGCGCCCAACCATAGATGGAGCCCCATCAATTCTCTTTCAACATTCGTTTGGGTATCTCACTATGGGACACGCCCCCAGCGCTGTCTCCAGAAGCACTATAACATTACGCCAGTCCTGACTGGCTTAGAGAGGTGACGTCTGCTACTGGGGGAGGGACTTATCCCCAGTATAGGAAGCTGACGTCACGCTGGTGATCCTCAGTCTAAAACCTCTTTTCGCCCTCCCGGATCTTTGCGACCCTGCGGGCGCAGAATGTAGTTGTTTAAAATGTAATTCTAAAGGGACTCTAGTACACTGCATGTTGGAATGCAAACAAATTAAAGCATTTTGGACAGAGGTGAAAGATATAATTGAAAAAATTATTTTAAAACAAGTCTCACTGGATCCTAAATTGTTCCTGTTAGCTTTATACCCTGGGGAACATAACTTTAGTAAATCAGAATGTACTTTTATAGATCTAAGCTCGTTAGTTGCAAAAAAATGCATTGCTTTAGCTTGGAAGAACATCAGGAGACCTAACGCCACTCAGTGGTTAAAACAGATGTTGTCTAGTTTGCCGCTAGAAAGAATTAACATATTTTAAGAAATCCAAACGCTATCTTTTCGAGAGGATTTGGGGGCCTTTCATTAATTTTACTTTTACTTTCTTACATACCCCTCGTTTTTGAGAAGCTGTGTGTGTGTGTTTTTTTTTTTTGTTTTGTTTTTTTGTCTCTCCTTTTCTCTTTAAAAAAAAGTAAAATAACTGCTGTCATCCCATAACTACAAAGAGAACTTGTTCAGATAATGACATGTTTGTATTTTCAAAATGAAAAATCTCAATAAAAATATATTAGTAAAAAAAAAAAACAGTAGGGCAGCACCCACTGGTGTGCCAGTTTATGAAGGGCGCCCGACGGCTCCGCCCAATGTCAAGGAGCTTAACCCCCCCATGGGACTACGAAACATACGCATGCGCACTGCAGTGGAACTCAAAGAATGACACACACAGACACACAGAGCCACACACACAGGATGGAGGAGGAGACAGGAGCAGAGTGAGAAGAGCAGCCAACTGTCCCTACCACGCTGTGGCCTTATCTTCAGAGATTTTGAAACTTGTTAAATCCTCTGATAAAAAGTACGTGTTCAGATGTTTTAAGGCTTATTTGCACAGATAAGATTTTTTAGGTATTGTCATGATCAGGTTGTGTTACTAGCCCAAATGCAGAACACACACAGAGGCAGAGGGAAAGTCCAAAGGTTTATTGTGTACAGACTGGGTTCTTCCTGGAAGGCAGAGAGGACGAACAGGTTAGGTTCAGGTTCCAGGGGAAGTCAGAGAGTCAGACAGGCAGGCTGGCTCAGGCTTGCTAACCATAACTGGATCAAAAATCTGGCGAGGAGTGAAGCTCTCTTCCAGCTTAAGTAGGACCTCTTAATGAGCCGATGGGGAAAAGCTGTCACAGATGAGCACAAGCTCTCAGAAAAGGATCTACGGCGCCCTCTGGTGGGCAAGCCTCTGGATCCTAACAGACAGCAGAAACCCTCAGAAAGGGATCCACTTCGCCCTCTGGTGGGCAAACCTCTGGATCCCAACAGGTATGGAGGAACAGCTCTCCCATGTATAAAAATAAATACATAAATAAATACATGCTCAATAAATAAATAAGCATTCAATTAATTACCCCCAAAATACAATGAATAAATATGTAGGTAGAAATTAAATTATACAGTGAGACATAAATGTATATATATCTCTTAATTAGCTTCTTTATTTTTTCACCTTCTTTGTAAACAGTTTCATTTGTTACTTGAATCGACTGTTTAATTGAGGTCTGAAGAAGTTTTCTCTAAGGGAGACCCTAAAGAAATAAGATGCCTTTTGTAGGCTTTTGTTTTCCCTAGAGATGTCCATTGAATGCAAACTCCTAGCCATGTCTCCATGTGTAGAACACTACACAGTACCTTTAATTTGGTTCTAATAACAGCAGATTGTTTATTTTTTTGTCTACTAGTAATTACTTTAGTTTTTTTTATTATGCTGATCATAAAGCAATGTTTACATTGTGTTATATCATTGGCTGATCTTTAATAAATGTGTTAACCAGTGCATCAGACTCATTTTGAATTGATATTAGCTTGGTACAACGTTAAGTAGCTTCTGATGTAGTTAAGCTACTGCTAACACATTAGTGTAACTTAGCTTGCTATAATTCTTTAGGTGGTAGCTTTGGTGTAGTGAAGCTTAATTTATTGTTGAGTAACTGATAGCTTAGCTCACTACACTGGACAAGTAGCTTGCCTAACACTGCTATCTCATTATCTCTTCAGATTCCTCTTTGCGCTTTAGAGTCCCTGGTAACAACCTAGCAACCGTGGCAAACCATGCCCAGCAATCAGCATGCATAAAAAAAAAGGTTCCCTGCATACTTTTTATTTTTCATTTTATTATTATGAAAATACACATTGGCCTCTCGTGATCAATGATTTGATTAGTGTTTTTTTAAACTTTCTTTTTTTTGTCATAGCCATAAATAGGTCTACATTGTATAACTTCTCACGATCGACTGAAACTCCGCCCACGATCGACTGGTGGACCGCGATCGACTGGTTGGGCACCCCTGCTATAAAGTATTTTAGTAAAAAAATCATTTGTCAACCTCAAGTACAAAAGACAGTAAAACAAAAAATCGAAATTCACTCTCAGTTTCCCCCAAATCACAGAAAAACATCTTTGGTCTTCCTCTGGGACTGAACGATAACATCCAGTCTTCAAAGCCAAAGTGTCAGGTCTGAACTGGGCACACATGGACCGTCGTTTTTTCATGATGCATATGGGTCAAGACCATATAGGCATCCTTTAGTAAAATATAAGTACGTAATTTTTGTTTATATAAGATATCAACTGCTCACTAAACTCCAAAATAAAGCCATTTAATCTATTCAATATTACATCTTATCTTAGCCTTTTTAGGAGTATTTCTATGCATATATAAGGAATATTACAAGGCTCTATACTGAGCTTTTTCACTGGGAACTTGTTGACAGTAACCCCAGACTCCAGAACCATAATCTAATCTGGACAAAGACCTATGCAACTCAGTATACACCTTATATCAATCAATCAAATTTTATTTTGTACAGCCCATTTCAACAACAATGCATTTCTTGGCAATTTCTTTAAAAATGATTAAAAGTCAAATCTTAAGTCATATTATGTTAATAGAGCTTTAAAGTACGTTTCATTTTTGGTTTTTGCTTTTTCAATGTGTGTGTGTGTGTGAGTGAATGGTTGTTTGTCTCTGTGTTGCTCTGTGATAGGCTGGCATCCTGTTCAGGGTGGACCCCGCCTCTCGGCTGTTGTTAGGCACCAGCACCCCTTGGGACCCCACTTGGGATAAAGCGTGTCCATTTATGATGGATGGATAATAAAATATTATTAATTATAATATATATATATATATATATATAAAAAGAATAATGAACACAATTCTGGAGAAAATAATGACAAAATCTCTATTTCTGTTTTATTCCAATAACAAATACCATATTTAAAATCCATTTGCTTGTTTTCATTATCAGTCTTTTAGATACATTAACATTTTTTTCAAATTATATTTTAAAATAAATTAAAATAAATGCATAAGTAAACATACTCAGTAAAAATTATTTTTTAAAAAGTCAATCCATGTTATACATACTGATGAGCAGCGATGTGACACCAAACACTTTGTCATGTCAAACCCTTTTCTGACTTACTTTTTAAAAAATATGAGTAGAATTTTTGGAAAGGTTCCTCCAGTTTGTATTAAGATCAAAGTAATGCTTCACCACCATCTAGTGGCGGTGGACGTCATTGGTGTTTCAGCTTCATGTAGTCTAGTTGCAGAGCTGCATGCATGTGGGGGGGGATAAAGGGCAGCTCCTCTAAGCCTGCTCAAAGGAGATACGACTCCAGAAAAACGGAACATTTTAGATCCAAGCATCTTTAAAGCAGTCAGTCAGGTTCTCCTCCACCCATCTAGGAACAAATGAGGGGTGGAGGACAGCCTGTGTTTGAGTTATGGGCGGTCCTAGACAGGGGCCAGCGGGGGCCAATGCCCCTATGGATCATGTCCTGGCCCCTGTACTGAAGACATAATACTCAAAGAAGTTCTGATGATGATCTGCGCTGGAACAGACAGGGCTACTGATAGGTCCTTTGGATCTATCACATTTTTTCTTTTCAAATTCTGTTTTACTAATTATTTAAAAACAATAAGATTATAGCTTCAGTGGTACTGAAATAGGATCCCAGTTTTCATCTGCTAAATGTTTTTTTCAAAACAAATAGAAAAGAAAATGCTCTATACAATTCAGATTGTATAGAAAACTGTAATTTTAACTTAAATTATATGTATATGTAAAATTCCTAAATTCGGAATGTATATTGACCCAATAAAAAATAAAATTTTAATTAAACCTAATTGAATAGCAATTTGGCTTCATGCAGCCATCTTAAAGGAATAGTACACCCAAAACATGATTAGCCTTCATTTTCTACTCACCCCCATGCTGAACAACACTCTGGAGTACTTTTTTGATATCTCAAATGCATCTGGAGATCTGGGAGGCTTCTTGCTGTCTGCTGACATTCAAATAATGGAGGTCTATGGTGCCCGAGGCAGAAAGGTCCATAAAAGTCCACAAAAAACGTGTCAATATTCCTCCATACTGCTCGTCCAATGTATTCCAAGTGTCCTGAGTGGGTAGCATCCAGAATTTACTCGAAACGAAGTCATTTAGAATGTTTTTAGAGCATAAACAGTAGTGTATAGGATTTCCTGAAAGCGCGCACATGCGCGTTCATGACGCTACGGAAATGGCGGCAGACCAAACCAGATGAAAGTGCGCATTCAGCTTCTGCTCTGCCGATAATGCAAGCGTAGAAGAAGAAATGTGCTGTTTACCTGTGCAAAGAAAGAAACAACGAAAGAAAAATGTCTGAGGACTTCAGTGTTGAGGAAAAGCATGAGTTTTTTGCCGAGCTGAATGCGCCCACACTGCCAGCAGGGCTTTAAGCTACAACAAGGGTGACTCCAGTGCCTGATTAATATAACATTTCTGATGTCCATAACAACACACACGCATAAAAAAAAAAAAAATCACCAACTACGAGCCCGCACTAAAAAAAATATCCGCCCGACCCGTTTATTTTTATTTATGTATTTTTCACCCGCAAAGAGCATTTTATCGGGTGACCCGTCGGGGACCCGCGGGTACCCGACCCGTTGCAGGACTCTACTTCCAGGCTGGACTATTGTAATTCTTTACAATCAGGAAGTCCACAAACTGTAGTTAGAAGCCTTCAGCTGATCCAAAATGCTGCAGCCAGAGTTCTGATGAAAATTAAAAAGAGAGATCATATCTCTCCTATCCTGGCTTCTCTTCATTGGCTTCCTGTTAAATCCAGAATAGAATTTAAAATCCTCCTTCTCACATATAAAGCCTTAAATGGCCAAGCTCCATCTGATATCAGAGATCTGATTGTTCCTTATGTTCCTAACAGAGCACTTCGCTCTCAATCTGCAGGTTTACTAGTGGTTCCTAGAGTTTCTAAAAGTAGAATGGGAGGCAGATCTTTTAGTTATCAGGCTCCTCTCCTGTGGAACCAACTACCAGTTTTAGTCCGTGAGGCAGACACCCTGTCTACTTTTAAGGCTAGGCTTAAAACTTTCCTTTTTGATAAAGCTTATAGTTAGAGTGGCTCAGGTTATCCTGAGCTATCTCTATAGTTATGCTGCTATAGGCTTAGACTGCTGGAGGACATAAGGACCCCCGTTTCATCATTCTGCTACATTCTATCTCTATTCTCCCACTCTGCAGAATCTGTTAGTTCAATCTCTAACGTTCTGCTCTCTCTGCTTTTTCTCATAGTAGCTTCATCTGGTCTGTTCCTGTTTGGCTGTGACTCCATCCTGGAGAGAAATATCAGCTGTGCTGCTTCCATCAACACCTTTGTTTATAGATTTTCAAAGCTTGGCCTATTTTTCAGTGTTTAGTCCTGTTTCTCTCCTAGATTTAGCTATGGGCCCAGCATTTAGTGGGACTAACTAGACTCTTTTTCATCTTTTAACATGAAAACTTGGTCAGAGCTCATCTGATTAACTGTTTCCTTTCCTTACAGAATCACCTGTGGAGCTAGTTTACCGTTAGCTTTTCTAACATAGAAAGTATTTATAGAACCCCAGTCTGCCTCTGCAGATGGCCGCTCACACTAAGCCTGGTTGTGCTGGAGGTGTCCTACTGTTCATAGGGAGTTTTTCCTCTCCACTGTCGCTACAAGCATCCTTGGTGTGAGGGATTCCTGAAGAGTCAATGAGTTGATGCAATCAACTGGTTTTCCTTAGATAGAAGACTTTGAATCAATCTGACTGGATTATCTAGTTGAATTGTCTCTATAAAGTGACCTTAGATGATGTGGTGTGAATTGAAGCTAGAGAAATAAACTGAATTGAATTAAAAAGGAACCCAAAATAAATCTTAGTTACTTGGTTTTAAGGTCTTAACTGCGTCTTACATTTGAGCTTTCGACTTTCACCTGTTGCTGCTCCTTCTTAGCTCTAGTCTTTATTTTGTCTGGAAGGAAAATATCAACTTTTTTAAATAGTCAAAGACCAAGCTCTTATAGAAACCCCCATTTACAAAGTGACAGTATCTGTGCTTTGTTCTCAGCTAGTGTATAACTTAAGTTCCACTGTGTCTACCTTAGAGTAAAGGCCATGTTATGTTTTATGTCAATGTTAAATATGATGTATAACAAAAATGACCGAAATTGCATAATGCTTAATTCTATATAAAAGAGGGTAAAATAGTACAGTCCTGTTTTAAATATGCAGTTTTGTTACAAGGACAAAAACATAAAAAAATGTAATTTCATTTATTAGGATGATGTTGCATTATATGTTTGTTGGTGAACATAAAATGATTTTTGCAGGACTGATAGCTGCACACACAAACACACAGATATTATCTCTGTCACTATGTTGAAGGAGGAAAAAGTTTTCACACCTACCTGATTTCCCTATGAAGGCGTTGGGCTAAGGTTCCATGTCTCTTTATCTACGGAATGAGGAGAAAGTGTCTGCCTTGGTCTTTCTACCCACTTTTCCAGCTGATATTACTAAGTAATCTTAAAACATTAGACATTGTTTTGCTTTGATGAAGTCTGATAATCTCTCATATGCAATAAAAACAGGAGCTGGGATTAGAACTGCTATGCACCGAAAACGGTTTCAGCATAAAATCTTCAGGAAAATAAATGCTAGTGCTGTTTGCATTTATTTGCAGAATTCATTTACAAGTGCTGCTACCTTGACGTGTTCAGACCATAGCGGGCGCTTTGATAAAACTTTTGAAAGAACGTTCACTTACTCAAACCTTGACAGTTGAAAAAGTATTTCTAGAAGCCACAAAAAAAATTGAAATGATTTTTTTCTTGGAATTGAATCCAGTTTTTATTTGGTGGGAAATTATAGGAAATGTCAACTTTTTAAAATGAACGTGCTTTTTGTAGAGTTTTAATTCCTCAAAAACCACATCAAACATCAAACACCCCTTCCTCCACTGAATGTTTGCAGTAAAGACATGTCAGACACTGGCCAGTGACTCCTGATGAGCCCTGGAAACTCATCATATCATTTGACGCATGTCTGATCTCCCTCTGCTTTTGAACACCTTCAGTCATTATTGGTTTTAAAATCTGCTGGATCAGTTTAAAGGTCTACTGCAGGCGGGGGGTGGGGGGGCATTAGGCAATATTAGGCAGTTCCCCATAAAACTCTGTTTACATGTGTTGTTAATACAACTATTCCTTTTTGTGCACATTAATTATGTTTTTGATAAAAATCCTTTCGCTCAAATGCCATCAGAACCCTTATAAGATTAAGTGTGTCTCAGCCCCCCCTTCAGTGTCCACCATATTGGATCAGTCCATGTGCTGCACATGTTCAGAAAGGTCCAAACAAACAGCAGCAAACCATTTGAACACAAACAGTGTGAAGAGCAATGTTGCTAACTTAGCGCTTCTGTCGCTATATTTAGCGACTTTTCAGACCTAGCGCCAAATCTAGCGACTTTTTTCTGCTTCTGGAGACTTTGGCGACAACATCTAAAAGCAGCGAACTCTGCTCTCCAGAGCCAGTAGATTGGTAACCCCGCCTCCTGCTCTCCTCTATCTTGTCTGCTGTCATGATTCATGCAGCTATTATTTCATCCAAATGAAAAATGGAGAACAGAGAAGCAGATCATGGCTTGGCTACAGTGAAAAGAAGGACTGGGTTATTTACTTTGGCCTTTTTGGAAACACAGGAAGGAGCAATCAGCTAAGTGAGCTTAGAGCTTGGAAAAAATCTTTCATTCCTTTAGAGACAGCATGAAAAGTCAGCTGAGTATAAAACAGAGAGAGGAAAACAACAAGAAAAGAGACAAGAAGAGAGGGACACAACCTAGAACAGATAATGGAAGTCTATATATATAGACTGTTTTATGTGTTGTCTTCTCATTTCAGAGGGCCCCCTGCCTGTCTTTGCCTAAGGCCCCAAATTTATTATATTCGCCCCTGACTACAGACTTCCAGTAAGTGTGTTTGTTATGCTTACAGGATTTACCACCATAACAGATAACTGGCCTGACAAAATTAGTTGACAGCGTGAAAGCAAAATCTTAATTCTTCAAGTTACTGGGAAATGTTTTACTTTCTGTGTTCAAATTCCCCAAATAAAAATTAAAATGCCTCCATTTAATTCCTCTTTGCAGCACATTTCAAATCTTAAACTTTTACCAGTTTTCATTCTTGTGATTTTGTTTTAATACCAACACCAAAAACATAAAGATGCGTACCACATGCTAACACTGAGGCGATGCAGATGAAGGAACAGAGTAACCTGAAGCTGAGAGAAGCTCTCTTTAATTGGATGTTTTATATGTTTTTAAGATGCTTTTTTCTTTCATAGTTTTTTTATGACACAAAGGAAATGACTTGTTTTTAAGTGTTTGATTTTTATAATTACATTCACATTTGCTGTCATGGACTATTAACCACACCCGGACCAAACAAAGTTGTGTAGTGAATGGCTTTTCAAAGTTTTATTGAAAATAAAATGTTGCTCATATACTAATATGTGTGATATTAAATAGGCGGTTTTCCTATTTAAACATTTTGAGTCATGTTCTTCTCAAACGCCAGAGGTTGCCATGACCACTCTCAGCGTGATGCAGTTTTTACTCTGGTTCCTAAATGATTTGCTCACAGAATGTTTCGCTATGGTCCTTGCTGGTACCTTTCCTCAGATACCTCATCATACTCCTGGCAGATTTGGAGTTAAAATAAAACAATTGTTTTTTTGTTTTTTTATTGGAGGTAAAATCAGCATTTCGAATTGTTTCCCAGCTGGAGAGCCATCCTGAATATGAAGATCCAGCTTGAGATTGGCGTAAGAAGGCGCTTCACACCTTTGAGTAAAATCCTCGTCATATTCAGAATTCAAACTTCTGAAAGTACTTTAAATATGAAATGATTACATCCTGTTCAATAAATGATAAGTGTATTTAATTAAGAGTAATTTTCATTTGAATGTGCTTTACTGGAGGCATCCATGTTTGTCAAAGAACACTACTGCCACCTACTGGTTAGTGACGTCACGGTGCGGTATCGGATGTTGATCAAGTCCCAGTGCTGTATCTGGTGTTTGTCACAACGCGCTATTATCCAAGTCATCTTGAAAACATTCTTCTTCCAAATGTTGGCTACATATTACGTGTTTTTTCTCTGACCAGAAGTTCGATGGCAAATCCTCCCTCTTCAAGTTGGCAATCCAACGACGAACCCGTCCGTGGAGGATCAGGAATCAGAAAGGTGAAATAATTTCTTTTTTTCTACTTTTACCCGATGTATTCCAGCATCCAGCTGCCATGCACGTGGGCATTGTCAGTTTCACTATAGCTCTGGTGAATTTCATTGGTGAAGTCCTCTGGAAATCTTCAATAATTGTTGTTGATTGCAGATGTGTCTAGTAGTTCCCATTGATTTTGCTTGTAAAGCGGGGAGAATGGCGCTAGGCTTACCGCACCGTGACGTCACTGCTGGAAGATGGCAGGAGGGAGGGGTTACTATATTTGGGCAAAAATGGCCGCTCCCTGACTCAGTGATCACAAAAAAATATTGTTTTTATTTTGTTACCGATTAATGCTAAATTCATGAAATCTCTGTGAACGTATTAGTTTTAGGTATAAATAATGATCCATTGATCATTCCTTGCTGACCGGACTTTTCCTTTAAAGACTGGAACTCTCCACCAAAGGTAACTTGTCAAAACGTCCAGAATAACATGAGGGAATGTTAGATCGCTGTTATGTCAATCAACGTTTTTGGGGGATTTTTGAGGAAAATAACTACATATTATTGTTGACATGTTACTCCTAATACAATGTATTTTTAAAAATGCTGTTATTTGAATTAAAGCAGATCAATTTCCCTCAGATCCAAACGTGCCAGGCGTATGAACAATTTTGGGCTTGTTTTATATATATATTCACACAAAGCAGGAAAAATATTATGTACACTGTCTAATTTGCTTGCTTTAACCCATGAGTCCACCTTTCTGCTGGAGCTGTATTGGAGGTTTCTTGCCCGAGATGCTAATAATGCTACAACCAGTCCAAAGGTTGTTAGCATCTGTAGCTTTGTTACGTTTCTCATCATGCAGTTCAAACAAGGAAAAAGTCCCTTAAAAGTTCGGTTCAGCAACTGAGTCTAACTGGGCGTAATTCTGGTGACCAAACACTGGTCCATCTGGGATATCTTTTGTTGTTGATGATGATTGGATTGAAGGTTTACAGTCGAGACATCAACTGTATGACCAGTCGTTTAGAGATGGCGTTGAAGGTATTAGAGCCGGATGAACGGTGAATTTACAGCCGGTTGGGTGAGTCATGGCTGGACTTCACACAGGTCGGTCCACAGCATACTGACAAGGGCTCAGATTGGACACGGGATTCTGTACCGCTGGATAAGCAAAGTTGGTGTGCTGTTTGGCTTTGAGCCGTAGGCTCGCCAAGCTGGAGTTGCAAGTGTCTCTGTACATGTAGGGAGCGGCTGTAGTGGCGTAGGGGCATGTGGCTGCAGTCACTGCTACGGAGTTGAGCGCCGTAGGACTGTTGAGGTTGTTGAGGTTCCCCAGGTTGTTTAGCCCTGCAGCAGGGACCCCGCCTACAGCTGAGGGCACCATGCTGGAGGCCATGTTCATGGAGGGGATGGAACTCGGGGGTGAGAACATAGGCTGGGAGGACAGGGGGGTTACATTCATTGAGTTGAAGAAGGGGAAGCTTTTGGCGGAGAGTGGACTGCTTGCTAAGCCCTTAGTGGCCCAGTTGTTGTAGGAATATCCTGGGTACATCTCATCGTACGGCTGCATGAGTCCATTGAACTGGGCACCAAAGCCATTCTTACACAGCTCCGCCTGCTGGTTCCTTTCCCTTTTTCTCCACTTTGCACGTCGGTTTTTAAACCACACCTGAGGCATAAGAAACAAAGAAGGTCAATGATTAGTTTCTTGCTGCTGCAAACCTGCAACACTCAATCATGTGGTAGCTATAGATCCCCCACGTAAAACTGAAGTAAGGAAGCAGATTTGGGTTTGTGAAAAGGAGGTTTTTGGGGTTTTTTTTGTTTGTTTGTTTGTTTGTTTGTTTTTTTGGGGGGGTATGAAGTAACACAAATGTTGTGTCTTATACTTACCTGCAGATGGTGCCACCATGCAAACCTGGAATGGAGCAGTGGAACGGAGTGGCAATCTAATCTCGATGAACTGTAGGTTGTGTCATGTGTTTGAGGCAGTCACTCTCGGACGATTTTAAAATTCCCCCCGAACATTTTTTTAGGTCTGAAAAGTAGGACATGTCCGGGAAAAGGAGGACGTCTGGTCACCCTAGCTTAATGCTCTACGTTAACGTGCCGAATGTTGGCAAACAGTTTGTTATAGAGGCAGGGCTGCCAGGCCCCCATGAAAGACAATGATATGACTAAAGCCCTTCCCCCCACCAAATAAAACATTAATTTATGCAAGCTTTACAACTGCTATAAGGATGCACCAAAGAGTATCATTTACTTTTACATTAACAATGCAAATTCCACGGTACAATTTCAATCAAGGAAAATTATCCTCACACATAAATACATTAAACTTTATATTTAAAATCATCCTCTCTAAAAATAATAATAGATTATTATGAACAAAAAAAATTGATTTGAAGGGAAGGAAAATATGTTCTTAATTTTGAATATATGATGGGTTGGTAAATATATTTAAACATATTCATGCTTTGTTTCGCTGTTTAATGCTGAAAGATCAGTGAGAACACAAGGATAATTAGTTTTACTGCGGGATTTTCTTTTTACATTTCACATATCTAGTTGGACATATCTTTTCTTCTTTTTTTTGGCCCCCCAGGTCAAGGGCCCTTGGTATCTTCCTAACTTTTCCCCCCATACGGCGCCCCTTTATAGAGGAAAAGTTATCAGCTGCTTGTTTTCCTATCCAACAGCAGACTGGTAACCAGGTGATAAACTATTTCCCACTGGTTGAGGCGGTATATTATCTCCCTGCAGAAGATGAACGTGATCTAACACCTTCACTCACTTGATGAATCTGACGTTTGCAAACTAGACAATTTAGCAGAGAAAACTCTAAGAGTTTCTTAAAATAATTCCTTTCTGAAAACTTCAGCTGGAACTCATGATCTCCCTCTAATTATGTGTGCATGAGCGAAGACATGACAATCTCTCAAAGTAAGTGGAAAAGTATCATCAAACAGTTATTAAGCACAGCTTATTAGAATTTCTGAACAGTGAAAGGCGTGTCAGGAAAATTAGTGATTTCACGGTTTCATATTTATAGGATTTAAACTGGATTAAACCCTTGGTTAAAATTTCAGCTGAAGAAATTAATTCTGAGGCAAGTTCATTTGTGGGAGCATTTATAAAGAAACTTTGATATAAAAGATTGTTTGAAGTAATTCTGATCATTAACTGCAGTCAAACAGCTTGAAGGAGGAAGTTGGATTCGTTAAGATGCCAGATTTTAGCAAAATCCCAACTAACACAGAAGCGACCTCTGAGATCAGGTGATTTGATTAAATTTCTTTGCCAGATTCAAACATTTAACAAATTACTCAGGCAAGCAGGACTAAAAGAGGACACGTCTAAACCAAGCTGGATTTAAAAGGTGCTTTTGCTTCCCACTCTATTGTGGCTTCACATCCTCTGATAGGATTTGCATTCAATTTTAGAAGCAAATCAGAGCCTTAAGGTGTAGATGTTGCCTCTTTCACTTTTGTTTGCACGTTTATTTTAATACAGTCCAAACACTTTTCTCTTTTAAGCCCTGAGGGTCTTAGGAGCAAGTTCTGCCTGAAATTACACATGTGGTTCTTACATATGTAAAATGCAAGTACCGCTCCCAAACTATAAATTGAAAATACAATTGTGTGACAGAAAGGCATTGAGGAATATCTTTCATGTAGAACCACTATATTAAATGTCACCAAATTTATAGGTGATTAAAAATTAAAAATATTTAGCCTTGCCAAAAAGAAATTTTCCAAAATAAACACTGCAAAACATCATGAAAGCCCATTTGAAACTCTGGATGAAACCAGTCCAAAGACTATAACTTTTGTTTTGTCTGCATTCAGAAGGAGAAAGTTAAGAGTCATCCACATTTTTATGTCTTCAAGATTTGCCAGTAATCTATGTAATGGGTTAACTTAATCTGGATTAATATACAGATATAGCAGAGTATCATCAGCATAACAGTAGAAATAAATCCCATGCTGTCTAATAATTAATCCCTTTGGAAGCATATATATAGTAAAGACAATTGGTCCTAGCACTGATCCTTGTGGTACTCCACAGGAAACCCTTGAGCATGAGGAAGATTTGTTGACTCACCAGAGCTGTTTCAGTGCTATGATGAGCTCTAAAGCCAGACTTAAACTCTTCAAAAAGTTAATTATGGTGTTAAGTGGTTGCACACTTGTTTGGCAACTACTTTCTCAAGAATGTTAGATAAAGGCAGATTGGATATAGCTCTATAATTGACCAAGTCATCTGGGTCAAGAGACAGTTTCTTAAGCAAAGGTTTAATTACAGCAACCTTTGGTACATATCCCTGTAACAGGGATCTAAAATGGAGGAGGAGATTAAAGGGAGTTCTTCCTTAAATAACCTGGTTAGAACTGGATCTAACGTACAAGTTGAAGGCTTAGATGAAGAGCAGTCTAGACCCGGTTCAGATTCTATGGCAACCTCAGATGTTGCCTCACCTTCTACAGATAAACCAATCATAGTTAGAGGAGTGCTAATGATCTTATTTTTTTGATAAGGTCAATCCTATTTATAATGAATGCCATTAAATCATTACTTCTAAGAGCAGGTGGAATGGTTGGTTCAACTAAGCTATGGCTGTGGGTGAGTTTGGCAACTGTATTAAAAAGAAATCTAGGATTATTCATATTCTCCTCTATTAATGAGGAGAAATATGCTGCTCTTGCTTTACAAAGGTTCTTCTTATATAGCAGTAAACTATTTTTCCAGACTAGGTAGGATTACCCTAGGCCTGTGGACTCAGATTTTCTCCTCAGTGTCCTAGCATTTTGCTTCAGAGTGCGTAGCTCTGCATTAAACCAAGGAGCCAGTTTTTCATTTTCAAAGAGGCTGTGTTGTCTAAGGCAGTACGCAGAGAACTAGCAACCCCTTCAACAAAATCATCAACTTGTGAAGGGGAATTAACTAAGCTTTTGCCCTCTGCAGCACTGCCTCGCAACACAGAGTAGAGATAAAGTGAAAAAGATTCTTTAAAATGTATATCTGCACTATCTGATAATGATCTGCAAAAGTGAAACCTTCTTTTGGGGAAGGAGGACTCTGATAAAGTAGTCCTGAAGGTTATTAAAACATTTTCAGAGAGGACAGGGTTGTGAGGAAATACTGTTATTTCTTCACATTCAATGCCATATGTCAGCACAGGGTCCAAAGTATGAAGATGAGAATGTGTGGGAATATTCACATTTTGAACAAAGCCAATAGTGTCTAAGATAGCATCAAAGGCTGCTCTTAAGCTAGCGCCTTCAATGTCAGCATGAATGTTAAAATGTCCCACTTTGATGACCCTGCCAGTATTTAATACCAAATCAGAAAGAAACTCTGAAAACTCATCTAAAAATTCAGAGTAAGGACCTGGTGGACGATACAAAGTTACAAAAAGAAGAGGTTTTCTTGGCTTGCAATTTGGATGAGGGAAACTAAGGGTTAAATATTCAAAAGAGTTGTAATTATTAACTGCCTTTGGAGTAATCAGTAAGTCAGACATTGTTACTGCACCCCCTCCTCACCAAGAAATTCTGGGTATGTGAAAATTTAAATAACTAGAAGGAGTTGCCTCATTTATTCTCACATGGTCCTCTTGCTGCAGCCAGGTTTCTGTAAGGCAATATAAATCAATGTGATTATCACAAATCAAGTCATTAACTAGCAGACTTTTTAACCTTATGTTAAATAAACCATATTTAATCGTTTTAACTTTTTCCCCAATCAGAGTTATTTTATTTTTAATTAGATTATCATGATTTACTCCTTTAGGAATCTTTTCTGATTGATTAGATTTTGGTCATGGGTAAGACACTGTTTGGATAGTTTAAAGAGTAGGTAACAGTGGAGAAGCTGCAGAGACATGTGTTAAACTACGACTCTGCTTCCTGGTCTGCCGCCTGGGTTGTTGATGATGGCCGAACAGTTTGCACTCTTTACTGCAGATATATAAAAGATATGCAGCCTCTTCCCACTAAGAAAGAAGGTCCTCGCTGGACCAATCCATAGTGCCAGCATGCTTCAAGTCTGCCACCGGTCCCAAAGAAGCCTCAGGTCACCTCATTCAATGATTACCAGCCTGTCGCACTTACTCATATCATGATAAAGTGCTTTGAAAGGCTGGTTAAAGAACACATTGTCTTCAGTCTGCCCCCAACTTTTAACCCGTTCCAGCTCGCCTACCGACGAAACCGCTCCACTGAGGACGCCATCTCCTCTGCTCTTCACCTGAGCCTGGCACACCTTGAGAAGAAGAACACCCACGTGCGGATGCTGTTCCTGGACTTCAGTTCAGCTTTCAACACCATCATCCCACAGCATCTGATGGGCAAACTGGAACAGCTGGGATTCAATACACCCCTCTGCTATTGGCTGCTAGGCTTCCTCACCAACAGACCTCAGTCAGTCTGGGTTGGACAGAACACCTCTGATGTCATCAGTCAAAGCACAGGCTCCCCTCAGGGCTGCGTCCTGAGCCCCCTGCTGTTCACCCTGATGAAACATGACTGCGTCCCCAGGTTCACCACCAATCACATCGTGAAGTCTGCAGACGACACCACGGTGGTGGACCTCATCAGAGACGACAATGAGCAGGGCTACAGAGAGGAGGTGGAGCCGCTGGTGGTGCAGAGACAACAGCCTGATCCTGAATGTGGAGAAGACGAAGGAGATCATCTTGGACTTCAGGAAGAACCGTCCTAACCACGCTCCACTGCTCATCAACAGCTCAGCTGTAGAGGTGGTCAGCAGCACTGCATTCCTGGGGGTGCATCACAGACACCCTCACCTGGAATGTAAACACCACCTCACTGGTCAAAAGGGCACAGAAGCGCATGTACTTCCTGCGGAGGATGAAGAGAGCCCACCTGCCCCCACCCATCCTCCCCACCTTCTACAGAAGCACCATAGAGAGCGTTCTGACCAGCTGTCTCACTGTGTGGTGTGGAGGCTGCACCGCCTCAGACTGGAAGAAGGTGAGGAGAGTGGTGAGAACACAAGATAAGATCCTCGGGGCTCCTCTTCACTCCATAAATGACATTTCATCCCAGCGCACCATTACTGTCTAAGTCTGATAGTGGCCTTCAGCTCATCTAATATGCTTGCATCCTTCTCTCAACATTAAGCTTTCTGTATGGAAATGTGAGTTTTCTGGCCAGTGAAGCCCAGTAAGGACATGGTCTTTAAAATGTGTATTGGTACCTGTGGCAGTGCTAGCAGCTGCCAAGTCTTGCTGGAAATGCTGCTAGACAACTCAGCTTTCATTTAGCTTTAAAAACATTGGACCAACAGCAGCCGACTACATGCATTTCTAAATAATCACTGACTGTTTGAAAACACTTGACCTTAAAGAAACAGGAATCTGTTCCTGTTTACTTGTTTAAGATCCCAAACTCTGGGGGCCTTTATTGCTAATTACTTTTATGTGAAAGGTCGAGTATGGGCCGCTATTCAAGTCTGTTTCCTCCATAACACGGGTCAGAAGTAATGCAAGGGATGCAATACTTGTAGGACATGTTCTGTCTACCACAGAAGGAACTCTAGAAATCACAGCCAAGCATTGAAACCTTCCCTGAAGTCATCCGTTCTCCTAGTAATGGGGTTAGCCTTTTCTCCATTTTCTAGCCCACTTTTATCCTCCTTTGGGCAGTGGCGCCTCCAGAAATGTTTCATGGGGGGCAGATGGGGCCACTAAAAATCTTGGGGTGGCACACTGAAACTGAAAGCCATAATTTCAGGGTTTTAATATGCGATTGTGGTAAACCTGCCAGTAGAAAGACTTAAGTAAACACCTACTCATATCTTGGTTTATTGTGTGATTTTTAATGTTGCGTCACTGGCTGTACATAATGGGATGGAATGCTAAACTGATGGTACTACAATTTACACTGGCCAGTGGCCCTTGGCCACCCTCTGATTGCGCCACTGCCTTTGGGAAAACTTTAATTTGGGGTGCTTTTACTAGTAGCATGCTCTAAACTGTAGATATTCTAGTAATGTCCAGTAATGCAGTTGGAGTTTCCATTAGTACAATAATGTAATTAAAGTCTCAGGTGAATAAGTTTGTTCTGGAAATAGCTCATTCAGAAACACGTCTTCTTCTTTGCCAGTTGTAACATCTGGGTGTTGATCAGCTCATCTCCGAGCATTTGATAAAAACACTGACCAAGTTTTGCATGATTTCAGTGATTCTTGCATGTAAAAAGCTATTCAGGTGTGAATTTAATTCCGTTTTTAATGAGATGTAATTTTGCAACTGCTTTTTTTTTCAGACAATAGCAGCATATCTACCAAGTTTTTTATTTTTTTTGACAGAGACAGCCCCTTTCAACAGAGAAGGGCTGGTTATACTTCCGCAGCAGTGTGTTGCAGTGAGCTTGTCGCAGGTATGATGCAGATATTTTTGATTTATGTCCAATATTGAAGCGTGGTCTGCGTTATGTTATCCCACGCCACAATGCAAGAGGGCCAATCAGGAACTAGCTGTGGGTCTGAGTGGGATCCAGGTGGAAAAAGGGTCCCAGCATTCTCACGCATCTCGCTCTTCTAGCTGGTTCATCTTCACGAGTCATTTTCCACAATGGCCGTCATACAAACAAAACAAGCCGGTAAGGTACCAAACAGGAAATATGCAAAGTCTAGAGAGGATGTAGATTTGACCAATCAGAGGCCTCCTGTCTGTGGTCACCTACAATATTGGAGAGCTGCAGCAGAGTGTCTGCGGAAGGGGCGGGGCATATCTGCATTAACTGCGACACACATGCAGACGACCTGGTTTCTGGGTATAAACCTGCCTTTAGCTGTGGTTTAAATGCTTCATTCTTCTGCAGGCCCCAAACAGGGAATCCTAATACAGGTCATGTAACTTAAAAACAAAGATATTTCATTGAGATCATGAGAGAGATGCAGGACACCCACCCTGACTCGAGCCTCAGTGAGGTTGGTCCAAACAGCAATCTCTTCTCTGGTGCTCATGTCTGGGTAGCGGTTTCTCTGGAAGGTGGCCTCCAGCTCCTGGAGCTGTTGGCTCGTAAAGTGAGTCCTCTGCCGTCGCTGCTTCTTCTTCAGAGAGCCGTCGTCAACACCTGGCTCTTCCAGCTTATTCTGTTGGGATTTCTCAGTGTCTGCAGAGAAACAACAGGAAGGCAGTTTGTTTACGTCTGTTACTGTGGAAGGAGAGATTTAAAGAAATGGCCCACACCATGCTAGATTAAACATTGATTTTCTCAGTTATCAGTGACGACAGAGATCAGCTGTGAGCCACTGCTTAGCTATCTATAGAAAAAGACAGATGGGTAAATCATAGATGTCTAAAAACGTCTAAATTGCTGGTTTTGTCCTCAGAGACTGGCTGATATTGTTGCTTTTTTACTGGCAAACATATAGCGCATTGGATTATATTATTTTTCTACTTCTTTCACAGTAATATATCATTACATAATTATCTTTTGATATTGACAGTTGTGTCTAATGTTAATTGTTATCAATCTGTATAACATCTAAATTGATACCAACTTTAAAGTAGACATTTTGAATTGAGAAAGCTTCCTGGATTGGAAGCTGTTTTTAAACTTTTTAAAATTTTGTTGGAAAAACTTTAACGTTAACCCAGAAAATCTGTCTTTTTTCATGTGAAAAATTGTTTGGATTGTATATCATCTGTGCTGCTGCCATCAACACCTTTGTTTATAGATGTTAGAGATCGGCCTGTTTTCCAGTGTGTTTCTCTGACTGTGACTAACTGGATGTGCTCTCTTCATCCTCTAACATAGGAGCTGGCTCGGAGCTCGTCTGCCTGGCTGTGTGTTTCCTGGAGTGGGCCGCCTGTGGAGCTGGTTGACAGTTGTCTTTTGTATCTCTGCTTCTTTTTCTATGTCTGCTTCTGTCTCCTTGAACCCCAGTCGGCCTCGGCAGATGGCCGCTCACACTGAGTCTGGTTCTAATGGAGGTTTCTTCCTGTTAAAAGGGAGTTTTTCCTCTCCACTGTCGCTACTAGCATGCTTAGTGTGAGGGATTGTATTTGAGTCAATGAGTCGATGCAATCAACTGGTTTTCTTTAGATAGAAAACTTTGAATCAATTTGACTGGATGATCTGGTGAACTGTAAAGTGCCTTGAGATGACATGTGTTGTGAATTGGCGCTATAGAAATAAACTGAATTGAAATAAATAAATAAAAACACCTCTTCTTTTTTATGCCATTTTTATGTTGAAGTTCTTTCCAGGTGTAGAATCTATAGCTTAAATTTACAAGATTTAAAAAAAGGAAAGAAATGTTATGATATTAGATAATTTGATGATATTTTTGAATAGTTCAGCACTTTTAGATGCATGTACTTTTGAATACTTAAGCATTTTCAAAAGTGAGTACTTTAATAATTTAACTAGAATAGATGTTTGACCCGAGTAACTTTTTACTTGTAGTTGAATTAGATTTGACTACGAGTATCATTACTTTTACTCAAGTACCACTGTTCAGTGCTTCATCCATCGCTGCATTTAACTATAATTTAAAGAAATAACATATTTCATTTTTAAATGGGTTTCATGGCAACTAGATACAGAAATTCCAAAGAAAGAAAACTAAAAACAATCCACTGGACTTTATTTCCAAGTTTGAAGACGTTTCTCTTGCCATCCAGGAAGCTATTTTAATTTAAAATGTCAGAAATAGCGTTGAGTTCAAGGTTTTATAAAGTAGCCCAACAAAAGCCTTGTTTTGGCTTAGAAAACATTCAAATGGAAACGGACGAAGGGGTCAGCCCCTTTGGAAAGAGGGTCGTTTTGCTTCTTTGTTAGCCTGCAATGCCCTGTACCTGTCTATGTCCCTGAAAGGGGGTTGTTAAAGGGAATTGTTGGCCTGGCTGACTGGGCGAGGTCCTCCGTGCTCCTCGTCAGAGGCTGCAGTTGTGATGATAGCGGTAAGGAATCAACTCAATCGCTGCATTGTAGGATTTTGGAAGCTGAAATCTGAGTCCACCCCCTCTGTATAAGGTTGTTTTTTTCTTTTTTAACATAGATGCACTGCAAATAGTGTAAACTAATTCTTAAATTTAAGGGTATTTACCCTTAATTTAAGCAGTTAAATAATATTTCCCAATGGAATCAGTATCTTTTACTAAAATAAGATAATCAGATAATTGCACTTGAAATAAGAAAATAAAATAGTTTTTTTCTTATTTTAAGTGTAAATTGTGTGTAATTGTTCCATTAGTGAAGTATCTCACTTACCTCCTCATTATAAGACAAAAAGCCCATATTTTCAGAAAAAAATTACTTGTTTAAAAAAAAAAAAGGACTTATTTAGAATTCGTTTTTTGCAGTGTGGCTTGCTTCTTGCCCCTCTCAAACCACCTATTTTCTTTTTCCAAAATTTGAACATTCTGGTCCTCAAAAGAATGTTCTTTGTCCATAAGGTGTAGATGTACTGCAGTCTTGTCCCAAAGGAGGTCGCTCTTCTGTGTTGGGCCATGCAATGCGCCATACATTGGGGCATTGCAGGCTAACAAAAGAAGCTAAACGACCCCCATTCCAGAGGGGTGGACCCATTCGTTCGTTTCTATTTGCATGTTTTCTAAGCAAAAACAAGGCTTTCTTGGTCTACTGTATAAAGCCTCAAACTCAACGCTATTTCTGACATTTTGAATTGAAAAAGCTTTTTGGATGGGAAGCAAAACGTCTTCAAACTTGGAAACAAAGTCCAGTAGATTGTTTTTAATTTTCTGTTTTTGGAATGATTACAACCTGGATGACTGAGAATCTTCACCAGCATAGAGCAAGAGAGTCAAACAGACAACTTAAAAAAAAAAAAAGTCATTTAAAAAGTCAGTTCTAAGTAGAAATCACAATGAAACCAAAAGATGCAGCAGCATCCAGCTGATTCACTACATTTCATATAGGTTTCCCTTTAAAGATTTAACCTTAATCTATAAATTAGTCTAATTTCAAATTCCTTTTTTGACTAATAAATGCTTTAGAAACATTTGCACGTAAACATGTTTTAAGATTAGTATTGGTACTAATCTTAAAAATTCAAAATAAGTCAAAATCTTCTGTTTGCGTGAAGCTCATTCTCATCCCAGCCCAGACTCAGCTGAATGACAAATCATCACTAAACCTTCTTCCAGGCACAACACTGAAAACCACAGTTGTGGCACAATACTGGGAAAATAAAAGCAAACAATTATTCCATGCAGGAAGGATCGGCTGCTGCAGTGGTTGAATGTTATTGGCTCCTCGCTGCCACATCAAACTCCTGCAATACGAAGACCTCACAGAAAGAAGTGAATTTAGCTGCTGGCTAATCCTGTGGATCAGGCCTTTGTGACCGGCTCTGTTTGGCGATGGCTTAGTCTGTGGGAGCAGTTCAGAATGATCAGCTGGGTTTAAAAGGAGGCTCCACGGGGCCACCAGTAAAACCAATAAGGGCCCGGCTGAGGCAGTAAGCTGACACCGGCTAAGCTGTTCCTTAAGTCTATAACGCAGCACAAAGAGAAGCACTGATCAAAAACTGACTGAGTGATAATGAGCCAACATGAGGAAGCCACTGCAGGTCAGAGATTCAGATGATTTTCATTAGAAAAATGTATTTTAAAAAAACTAAATCGACTTTGAACGCAACTAAAAAAACAAGCCTGCAAATGAAAAAGTCCAAGTTTGGCTCTTTGCGGCTCATTAACTTCAAACCCTGAGGATCTCGTCCATAGGAGGCTAACGAAAGTTTTAATTTAAAGAATAAACTAATTAAAAGCTCAATTAGCACATCTCATATTCCTCTAGATGAGGGTTCTGCAAACTTTCATATAGAAAGAACCGTTTTGCCCCGAGTCTGGCTAAGTAAAAGTCATTTAGAGCCGCAAAATAATTTTAATTGCCCTTTTAATATAAAGCAACGTATCAGTTTTGTTAAATATCTGCCATTGGAAATTGGTTGCCATCTTAAACAACAAACATTTCATTAATTTTTTTTTTTTTTACCCTAAGACAATGAAAAAGTAAATGATTCATAAACATGAAGAATGGATATTTTTTTATAGGTTATGAGTATGGGCTGATTAAAAGAAGAATAGCTCTACAAAACATTTTTCTGATGCTTTTAATGTTATTCTGTTGTGAAAATTCTATTTAAATAGTCTTAATAGAAATAATAATGGTTTTAAGACTGGTATTTATTATTATAGTATATTATTTAGTTGCTTATATCTTTTTTTGCCACTATTAAGAGCCATTGTAGAGGGTCTAAAGAACCATATTGGGCTCTGGAGCCGCAGGTTGCAGCAGAGCCCAGATGATACAGCTCAGAGTCCTGCAAACCTTCACAATTACATCAGAAATATCTTATATGAAAGATTTTATGTTTCATCAAAATTAACTCACAATTTAGCAAAATAGCATTTCACTGTTTAAAATCCAAATAAGTCCTTTTTTCTTGAAATATGTGCATTTTTTCTTGAACTGAGGAGGAAAGTGAGACATTTTGCCAATTGAACAAGAAAAAAAACAAGTACATTTACTTATTTCAAATGCATATTATCTTATTTTAAGAGTAAAAATACTCATTCTGTTGGGAAATCATCTTATTTACCTGCTCAAATTAAGGCAAAATGCACCTTATTTGAGAAATGTTTACTTATTTCTAGATAGTTTTTGCAGTGTTGGTGCCTTTAGAGGCCAAAAAAATACAAAAATACTTTTGGCTGGTTGGTTTGAAAATCCCCAAATTATATCCTGAAATATTCCATTCAGATTTTTTAAAAATAAAAATATTGTGTTAAATCTAAGAAGAAATGATACAGTCGATTACATGAACACAAACACACAAAAAAACATTATTAGACAGCTAAATAAAAAGGTAGAATTTAACTGTCCATATTAAACCACTGGTATTTGTTCAGTGGATTTTATTTTTATTTTAAAAACGGCTTTTTTAAGAGAGAAAGGATTTTCACAGCAAATAGTTTCAGTAATTTTTGTTTCCGTTTTTTAGGACTTTATCACAGAATCAGAGGATGAACTGGTTTAATAAATGTTTCCTAAAATGTGAAGATTGCAGAAAGCTAAAAAGAGGAAAGAGTTCCCAGACTGACCGCTGTGGTCCTGGCCCTTACAGCCCGCCTCATGCTGCGGGGTCCCGGCGTCAGACAGAGACAGCGCCGGGCTGCGGGTCTCACTGTCGGTCAGCAGGTTGAAGTCCATCACCGGGCCCTGTGCGCGTCACAGCGCGCGCGCGCACATCCAGAATAGAGATGGAGGAGAAACATGTCAATATAATGTTGTTATGTTCAGGAAATCATTTCATTTCTAAACATGTCATCTTATCTTCAGCATTTTCAAAAAAAAAAAAATTAAATAAATAAATAAAAAAGATTTCAGCAGTTTGGCTTCAGGCCTTTTTAAAAGGTCTTTATAATTCTAAGCTTTTAGATTTGAACTGAATTATATATATATATATATATATATATATATATATATATATATATATATATATATATATATATATATATATATATATATATATATATATATATAAATTAAATTGATAGAAATGCATTTTTTGGTCCCAGCTTAAAAAGTAAACAGATGCATCTTTATATTTAAAACTCTCTCCGCTGGATGATCGCTTCCACGCGGCTGACTGACGCAGGACGTCCTGTCCTGGACTCTTTAAGGACAGCCTCCCTCTCATCTAAGGCCCGTTTCTGGTTCCCCTTCAGTTTCTGACATTGTTGGGATGAAGCAGAACCATTCAGATCCCTTAGATCAGGCCCAGGTAACCAGAAGCTCAGGTTACATCTAAATATACATTAAATATAAATATCCATCTATATAAATATTCATGTAAACACCCTGTGCAATGACCCGGTATAATGATCCTGCTATGGAGAAAAAAGCTGTCATATGTGCGCACTGTATATACTTTATATACAATCAGTTTGGCACCTTGTTTTTCTCTTTTGACTATTTGATGGAAAAACTAAACTTCTCCACTGTGAGATCAATAAAGTCAATCAATCAACCAATCAATCATGTCACTTGAAAATCTAGATGAAAAAGAGAGCAGAGAAATAAAAGCCAGATTGCCTTATTCCTATCATCTCTTTCCTTTCCAGTGGCATCAGAAGCTGCCAGAACTCAGAGATGAAAACTACAGATATTTCATTCCTAGATCTGTTTGAGAAGCTGAGGCTGCTCTAGCTGACACTCCCCTACTCAGTCATTTATCTACTAGCTGATGTAGACAACAAATATAAAGGGACTAAATAAAAAAAATGTATTTAGTCAAACAAACTAAATTAGATCAGTAGCATAGCATTACTGTAGGCTACTAAAAGAAAGAAAATTAAGCAAACACTGCAAAAACAATCTAGAAAAAATAAATAAAAGAATTCTTACATTACCTATAATTTAAGTAGGACAATATAACGATTTACCAATGAAATGATTAGATAATATGCACTTGAAGTAAGTCAATGTATTTATTCTTTCTTATTTTAAATTTAAATTGTTTTGTTCCACTGGCAAACCGTTTACCTCCTCAATTCCAGACAAAATGCACTAATTTGAAGAAGAGATTACTTATTTAGATTTTAATTGTTTGCAATGAAGGAAATTCTTAAAATTTGCCACAGCTATTTTCCTTTAATTTGAAAAGGTAATGATCAGCCAAAAGAATATTTTGCCTTTAGAATAAAATAATTCCACATTACGCACTTAAAATAAGCCAATAGAGCCTCAAATGTAAATATTATTATTCTGTTAGAATTGTCTGGATAATCTGCTCAACTCAAGGGAAATGGAAATCTTTAATCCAAGTCCAACAGATATTTTACTTAAAAAGTCACAAGTTTTAAACCAGATCTACATGCTTTAGATTATAGGAGCTGTTGTTGACTGTCAGTTGAAATTGCAGCTGGACAGAATAATCCATTATGAAAACAAACAAACGGGATAAACTTTAATATTAACTTATTTGGAAAAACATTTTTTATTTATTAAAATAATTGAACTTATTCTGGTAGAAAATTAAATTTTTAAATCACTTTAATAATTTAAACAATGCAAGAAATAATCTAGATATGGAAAATAAAAGCTCTAAAAACTAGGTAAAAAGGATCATTTACAAAGGTAACAAGTATTTTTTTCCATTGAAATTATTAGAAACAATTAAAAGAAGTAAGTTATTTTTTATTTTAAAGGTAAATTATCTTCTTTCGTGGATAAACTGCCTTACACTTATTAAGAAAAAGGCCCAGTTTTAATTAATAATACATTTTAGCAGTGAATAAAGAAACGTTTTAACTGAAAACTTCACTTAAGAGTTAAGATAAGAGGCCCGTTAATTCAGATGTCTTATAAAGGAATGATTTGAAGAAAATACTGAAGCGCTTTAGACAAATGGATCCAATTAATTTACAGAAAATAGTCAGTTTAAATAGATCCGGTTCATGCTTCAATTAGGAGAACAGGAGCGCGTGGTGGTTAGGTTCAAGATCTGAAGGTGAACCTAGGATGGAGGACTGCGGGATGCCCACGCACGAGGCAAAGGCCTCTGTGGAGGGGCCCCGACTAGTTCCTGGAGAACAGAGCTATCCCCCTCCCCCCTCCCTCGAACTTTAATGCAGCCTCGCGCTCCAACATGAAATGAGCCCGCGTGTTTAACTTTGATGTCGCGGTGCGGCGGAGGCCCTCATTTAAATGCGGCCTATATGATAATAACAAATAAATAATAATGAGAATCAGAAATCCTTTTTTTTTTACAGGAAATTGCCGGATCCATCTGGCGGCGCGCGCTCGGCCCGCAGCCTATTACCCTGGGAATTATTCATAAACGCGTCGAGAATTAATTCCCGGGATTAAGGAGTTGATTAAGATGTGTGTCACTTTGCTGTCTGGGAACTTATTAAGGCCTCCTGCAAGAGGCGGCAGATGGAATCCAGACCTATGTTTGTAGATGTTAATTTCCAGGCTGGTAGAACATCTATTTGCATAAGAGTGAAGGGCTGAGAGGCAGAGGACAGACCTGCGGCACAATCAGCAGCTAATAATTGCCTCCTCGCTCCGCACTCATCCTCATCTGGATTTTAATATGCTGATGGCATTAAAACACCACCAAAGTGTTCCAACTTTCATCATTAAGCTCTCTGGAAATGATCTCTCACTTTAAGAACATTTTCACTTCATCTGGGAGATTGAAAACTAAAAGACAGATTTTTTTTTTATTAAATTAAGGCTCATAAAAAGTGAGAAAAGGGGACAAAGATTGAAGGCCTAACAAATTCATGCGTGACAGAATCCACAGCAGTGGGCGTAAAATCAGGATTTCTGATATAAATCCGATATTTTTAATATTGCGCATTGAACCAAAGTGAAGGTTAAAAAGCAGCATCCCTGCGGCTGACTGGGAACCAGTTAAAGAACATTTCCATTTCCAGCCTGGGGCCAAACGTTAGCGCGGATTAAACAAATCTGTTCCTGCTGTCGGATGCGCGACTGGACCGGAACTGGACGGGAAGCACGCAAATCAGTCCAATGAGTTTCTGGGCTGGATTTTATTCAACTGAAGAAAAAAAAAAAATGAATCAAAACAACGAATTAAAGATCTAACACATGATTTTAATCATGTTTATGTTTCTGCATAGTTATTAAAGAATTTCAACAAATTAAAAAGGGTGATTGTGAGAAAAATAAGCATTAGATTAATCTATCTATAATTATCAGACGATAACGATGCATTTATCTAAAATTATTATTATGGTTGTTTTTTTTTCTTGTTCTTTTTTTTTCATTTGAAGTGAAGCCTCATTTAAAACATTTTTAAGTTCCCTTTTTCTTTTGCCTGCAGCCCAGAGGAGCTGCTGATGTGAGCTGAGAAATGATCAGATCAGAACCAAACAGGTGGAGATCAGCTGGATCAGAACCAAACAGGTTGAGATCAACTGGATCCGAACCAAACAGGTGGAGATCAATGATCAATGGATCAGAACCAAACAGGTGGAGATCAATGGATCAGAACCAAACCGGTGGAGATCAATGATCAATGGATCAGAACCAAACAGAGACGCGCACAGACGCGGATGGCAAGTGCCACTTACGTGGAAATGAATCCGTGGAAAGGACAGAGAGCTTCGCGTGGAGTTGCTGGGTTTTCTGGTGACATGAAAAAAAAAAAAAAAAAAAACAATAAAAAGGTCCAAGGTTTGGTAATAAAAAAAGTGAGAGGTGTTGGTGCTGATCCTGTCCCGCTGGTTCCAGCGCGCTGATAGAGCTGAAGCTGCAGGACTGAGGCTGGATCCTCTCAGAGAGGAGGACCGGCCGGCGGTGGGCGGTCTGCTGAAGAATGGACAGCCTGCAGGCTTTCTCTCCTCCTCACCTTTAGGCGACCTGCTCCTCCATCAACCCTGGAAGTTACATCACATCCCAGAATAATGAAGAACAACTAAAACATTGACAGAAACACCCTAACTTGTTTTGGTTCATGTATTACATCTGACATATTTTTCTAGGCCTACATTAGTGAAAATATTAGTTTGAGACCAGAAGGAGCTGCAAACTGCCATCTTCTCTGTTAAATGTCTCCTAAATTTAATTTGCCTTCAAAAATAGTCATTTCTGCTTAATTTTTTTGTTTTTAATTATCTGCTTACTTTGCTTTTGTATTTATCCATTCATATATTAGTGGGAATGATTCAATCTGAGTAAAAGAATGCAACAGTTTTTTTGCATTTTCTTAATCATATTTAGTTACTTTAACAGAATTGTTTCATTTTAGCAGGGTGGGACATAAAACAATTGTGTTAAAGTAACTAAATATGATTAAGTAAATGCTAAAAATTGGTTGCATTCTTTTTTTTTTCAGTGTAAAACTGTGAGAGATTCATTATGACTTTGTTTTGGACGGTGTGTGACTCACAGCTTTAAATTCTAGACAGTAAATAGTCTCAGACTGAAAAAAGAATAACACCCTTCCTGCTGAATTTCCTCCTTTACTGATGAAATCCTTTTGTGCATTTTGGTATTGTTTTACATGGATTGAAAACAATTAAATGAAATAAAAATGTCACAAAGTTTCATCTAAACTACTAAGCCTTTGCAGTTAGACCTTTTTTCATCAGACAACAGTGTTAGCTATAGCTGGCTTCATTATCATGTTGAGTTGTTATATTTAATTGTTTCTCATTAGCTTATGAGAATCTTACTTTTTCGTTTTGATGGAAATAAATTGAACTTTTTTTTTTACCTTTGTTATTTTTGTGACACATCTTTTCTTGATTCCTGTGATTCTGTCACACTTATTTCTGTTTTTTGTTTTTATTTGTTTAAGCGCAGGAGAAAAGTCTGGATGTTGAAGGAACTCCTCTATTCATGAGGCTAAATTCAAGTTCACTGTAAGTCCACGGTAAGTTGATGGTAAGTCAACGGTATGTTCACGATAAGTTCACATGTCATGTCAAGGCACTTTACAATTCAACGTGATCATCCAGTCAAATTGACTCAAAGTTTTCTATCTAAGGAAAACCAGTTGATTGCATCGACTCATTGACTCAAATACAATCCCTCACACTAAGCATGCTTGTAGTGACAGTGGAGAGGAAAAACCCCCTTTGAACAGGAAGAAATCTTCAGCAGAACTAGTCTCGGTGTGAGCGGCCATCTGCTGAGACCGACTGAGGTTCAACGAGATGGAAGAAGAGATACAAAAAGCAGCTGTAAAAGGTGGCCCTGTCTTTTAAGTCCACAGTAAGTTCATAGTAAGTCCATGGTAAGTCCAAGGTAAGTTCACAGTAATTCTACAGTAAGTCCACGGTAAGTTTACTCTAAGTCCATGGTAAGTTCTAAGTAAGTTCACAGTAAGATCATGGTAAGTTCACGGTAAGTTCTAAGTAAGTTCACAGTAAGATCATGGTAAGTTCACGGTAAGTTCACGGTAAGTCCATGGTAAGTTCACGGTAAGTGCATGGTTAGTTCACAGTAAGTCCCTGGTAAATCCACAGTAAGTTTATAGTAAATCAACAGTAAGTTCATGGTAAATCAACTAGGGCTGGGCAAAAAATCAATTTAATCGATTTATCGATTTTGTAGTTTAAAAAGATTTTTATTTTGCAAACTCGAGTTTTTTGTCAAAATAGTTTTTTCGGACTTTTCCGCGTTTCTTCCTTGTGGGTTACCGTAGCGCGATATTATGAGCCAGCCCCCGCCCTGCATAAACACAGTCAAAACATCATGGCAGCGTGTAGCAGAGAAGTAACGTCAAAGAAAGGCACAGGTAATTCCCTAATTTGGAACTGGTTTGGTTTTGATGCAGCAGACCAAACACAGACGAAGCCTTGCTGCAAAATTAGTTTCAAGGCTGTTGCTACTGGAAGCAGCAGTACAACAAATCTTTTCCAGCACCTGAGGAATAAACATCGCGAAGAATAGGAGAAGTGCAGCCGGCTCCGTAGCGAAAATGCCTCCTCTAGCAAACCTGCTAAAAAGCAAACTATACTTCCTGAGAGCTTTACAAACTGTGTGCCTTATGATAAGAAAGGAGCCTTATGGAAGGCGATTACAGAGGCGATCACGTTTTATATTGCCACAGACATGCTGCCAATTTATTCTGTCGAAAAGCGAAGCTTTAAACACATGTTGAAAGTATTAGATGCGAGGTACGATGTCCCCAGTCGCAAGTATTTCGCCGATGTAGCGCTGCCTCACCTGTACAATACAACCTGGGAAAAGATCCGCAGTGAGCTGGAGGAGATGCAGTTTTACTCAGCCACAACGGACCTGTGGTCCAGCCGGACGATGCAGCCATATCTGAGTCTGACGGTTCACTACATCAACAATAGTTGGACTCTGCGCAGCATCTGCCTTCAGACAGCGTATTTCCCTGACAACCACACTGGTGAGATAATTGCCCATGGCTTAAAAGACGCTCTCAGCTCCTGGGGACTTTTGGAGGAACGACTCGTCTGCATGACAACTGATAGTGGCACCAATATCATAAAAGCCCTTAAGGACAACAACTGGCCCAGCTTGCAGTGTTTTGGCCACAGACTCCACAATGCTATAGGTAAGAGTTGGTGTAAGAATAAATAGGTGCACATACTTGCACATTGTAAAGTATATTTCAATAATATATATATTTATATAATATATAATATAATATATTTCATAATTTAATAGCCAGAATATGTTATATATTTCAACAGGTTTACACACAGACATAAATTCATATTTACAGTTTATCTTAGTTTATTTACATAAATAAACCTGACTTTTCCATAATCTTCAATGCATTCATTATACACTGACCGGCCACTTTATTAGGTACACCTGTCCAACTGCTCGTTAACACTTAATTTCTAAGCAGCCAATCACATGGCGGCAACTCAGTGCATTTAGGCATGTAGACATGGTCAAGACAATCTCCTGCAGTTCAAACCGAGCATCAGTATGGGGAAGAAAGGTGATTTGAGTGACTTTGAACGTGGCATGATTGTTCGTGCCAGAAGGGCTGGTCTGAGTATTTCAGAAACTGCTGATCTACTGGGATTTTCACGCACAACCATCTCTAGGGTTTACAGAGAATGGTCCGAAAAAGAAAAAACATCCAGTGAGCGGCAGTTCTGTGGGCAGAATTGCCTTGTTGATGCCAGAGGTCAGAGGAGAATGGCCAGACTGGTTCGAGCTGATAGAAGGGCAACAGTGACTCAAATAACCACCCGTTACAACCAAGGTGGGCAGAAGAGCATCTCTGAACGCACAGTACGTCGAACTTTGAGGCAGATGGGCTACAGCAGCAGAAGACCACACCGGGCGCTACTCCTTTCAGCTAAGAACAGGAAACTGAGGCTACAATTTGCACAAGCTCATCGAAATTGGACAATAGAAGATTGGAAAAACGTTGCCTGGTCTGATGAGTCTCGATTTCTGCTGCGACATTCGGATGGTAGGGTCAGAATTTGGCGTCTACAACATGAAAGCATGGATCCATCCTGCCTTGTATCAACGGTTCAGGCTGGTGGTGGTGGTGTCATGGTGTGGGAAATATTTTCTTGGCACTCTTTGGGCCCCTTGGTACCAATTGAGCATCGTTGCAACGCCACAGCCTACCTGAGTATTGTTGCTGACCATGTCCATCCCTTTATGACCACAATGTACCCAACTTCTGATGGCTACTTTCAGCAGGATAATGCGCCATGTCATAAAGCTGGAATCATCTCAGACTGGTTTCTTGAACATGACAATGAGTTCACTGTACTCAAATGGCCTCCACAGTCACCAGATCTTAATCCAATAGAGCATCTTTGGGATGTGGTGGAACGGGAGATTCGCATCATGGATGTGCAGCCGACAAATCTGCGGCAACTGTGTGATGCCATCATGTCAATATGGACCAAACTCCCTGAGGAATGCTTCCAGCACCTTGTTGAATCTATGCCATGAAGAATTGAGGCAGTTCTGAAGGCAAAAGTGGGTCCAACCCGATACTAGCATGGGGTACCTAATAAAGTGGCCGGTGAGTGTACATTATGTATTAAACTGTGTTATAGCTATTAAAATTGTGATAAAAGTACAAAACAATTTTGAAAACTCACGTAATCAAATATATAGTTTGGAGTGACAAAGTATTCTAAATATCTTTTCACATTTATTACAGAGAATGGTGTGAAGGATCCAAGGATCGATCGGGCCATAGGGGTCTGCAAAAAAGCTGTATCAGCCTTCTCCTACAGCTCGAAAAAAAGGCGAGACATGACAGAGGTGCAGGCTGAGCTTGGACTTCCCCAGCATCTTTTGATCTCAGAATCCCCAACACGTTGGGGGTCTCGTCAAAAGATGATTGAGCGCTTTCTTGAGCAAGAGAAGGCAATAACTCGTGTCCTGGGTGCGGACAAGAAAACGCGTCATCTTGTTCCCACGTGGCAAGATTTGGAAGTATTAGAAGCCACCAACAAAGCAGTGAAACCTCTCCAGGACTTCACTGATGCACTGTCAGGGGAATCATATGTCAGTGTGTCATGCATCAAACCAGTGCTGCATTTGTTTAAAACAAGTCTCCTCCTGCCAGAGGAGGAAGATTTGGAGCTAACAAAAACAATCAAAGCTTACATCATGCGTTACCTCGAAAGTATATACTGTGATTTGGAGAAAGAGGAACTTTTGGACATGGCCACACTTTTAGACCCGAGGTTCCGTACAAATACATTGATACTAGCAAATTGGAAGTTGTCAAAAAAAGAGCAGTGTCTGAGATCGCTGCTCTCTGCAACTCTACCACAGAGGAAGCTGGTCCCTCAACTGTTCAAGAGAACACCCCGGCAAAAAAGAAAATGACTCTGGGTGCCTTCTTTAAAAACAGTGCACCATCCACCACGCCACACCCACAATCTGAGAAAACAAAAATTGAGACTGAGCTTGCAACATATTTCCTTATTCCAGACATAGAGCCAGACACAGATCCTCTTGAATGGTGGAAGCTGCATCAGCCAAACTTTCCAAGGCTAAGCTTACTGGCTAAAAAATATCTTTCTATTCCAGCCACTAGTGCCCCCTCAGAGAGGCTATTTAGTGTGGGTGGGGGAATAGTTACCTGCAACCGGGCCTGCCTTAAGCCAGAGGTTGTGGACAGGCTCATCTTTCTTGCAAAAAATGTTTAGAATGAGCATGCACAATGTTTCAGAGATCTAACAAGCATGTGTTTTGTTGTTATAGATAAAAGTTTACATTTGTTCACTCTTTGAGCAGGCTTTATGTCTGCCACAGGCATGTTTCATTTTTTTATATTCACACTATACTGAGAAGAGTTTATTTTTTCAATTGTAATGTTATATGTTACAAAATTTGTAATTATCTGATTTCTTGAACAGAAAATTTAAGCTATTGTAAAGTTACTTGAAGTTGCACTTTTTCTTAAACCTGGGTTAAAGCTTGAAATTGTTGAATGACAGAGCCTTATTTACTTCTTGTTTTGGGATTCTACGCATCTTGACTCTTGAGGAGAATCATAGCAATAAAGTTGCACTTTTGACACTATATCTGATGTCTTCAGTCATTTTTAAGTGCATTGAAAAAAAAAAATCGAAAATCGAATCGAAACTCGAATTTTTCTTTAAAAATCGAAGATTTTTTTTTTTGGCAAAATCGCCCAGCCCTAAAATCAACAGTAAGTTCATGGTAAATCAACAGTAAGTTCATGGTAAATTCATGGTAAGTCACAGTAAGTCCCTGGTAAATCCACAGTAAGTTTATAGTAAATCAACAGTAAGTTCATGGTAAATCAACAGTAAGTTCATGGTAAATTCATGGTAAGTCACAGTAAGTCCCTGGTAAATCCACAGTAAGTTCATAGTAAATCCACAGTAAGTTCATAGTAAATCCACAGTAAGTTCATGGTAAATCCACAGTAAGTTCATAGTAAATCCACAGTATGTTCATAGTAAATCCACAGTAAGTTCATGGTAAATCCACAGTAAGTCCCTGGTAAATCCACAGTAAGTTCATAGTAAATCCACAGTAAGTTCATAGTAAATCCACAGTAAGTTCATGGTAAATCCACAGTAAGTTCATAGTAAATCCACAGTAAGTTCATAGTAAATCCACAGTAAGTTCATGGTAAATCCACAGTAAGTTCATAGTAAATCCACAGTATGTTCATAGTAAATCCACAGTAAGTTCATGGTAAATCCACAGTAAGTCCCTGGTAAATCCAAAGTAAGTTCATGGTAAATCCAAAGTAAGTTCATGGTAAATCCACAGTAAGTCCCTGGTAAATCCAAAGTAAGTTCATGGTAAATCCACAGTAAGTTCATGGTAAATCCACAGTAAGTTCATAGTAAATCCACAGTATGTTCATAGTAAAACCACAGTAAGTTCATGGTAAATCCACAGTAAGTCCCTGGTAAATCCAAAGTAAGTTCATGGTAAATCCACAGTAAGTTCTGTCATGATCTGGCCTGTTTGCTCTCCCTTAATTAGTCATTCCTTTCACCTGTTGTTTTCCCTCCCTGCCTCAATTATAATTTATTCCTATCATCTGTTTCCTCTTGGTTATATTCAGTTCAGCCTGAGCATTCAGTGCCAGATCATTACTTGTCTTTTTGTTAGTCTGTCTGTCTGAGTTTATTCCCTGGTTCATGTCCTGGATCCTAGCAGCCAGTGGAAAGAGGGTTTTTGTGTTTGTCTCGTCTCCTGATCGTCCACTGTTCCTCCCCCTTGGAGTCCTCTGGGTTTTTGGCTCATTATGGGGGGAGGTTCAGTTTTTATCCAGTAAGCCTGGCTCCAGGGAGGAGACCACTTTAAAGGTCCTGCATCAAGTTCTGGTTCCACGTCCTGTCCCGGTTACCCTCTTCCACTGAGCCTGCCCGTCTGCACCTGATCCTGTCTGCTCCTGTGTGTGACCACCTGGTCATGCATTCGGACCCTGTCAGACTCTGAACCCTCCTGGGAGCCTGTGGATGCCTGGAAGTCTGGATCCTGCCACCTGTTTCTGTTCCTGTCTGTTCTGGATCCCTGACCAGGACCGGTTTCCAGCATGACCTCTGGGACTGCAGCCTTTGGGGACATTCCTGGACTGGACTGTTAAACCAGGTAAGTGGCCAACTCAGATAATCATCTTCTGTCAGAAGATCGTGGTCACTTACCTGTGTTTCTCCTGCAGAATGTCTGAGATTGGGTGGTGCCCCGCTTCCCTCCTGCAGTGTCCGCAAGCCACAGCTCCACTTTAGTTTTTGTTTTGTTTATTAATAAAGGTTTTGAACTTTCCTACTGACTGTCTCTCCTTGAATACTGGGTTCCTCTGTCCTCGGTTCATGACAAGTTCATGGTAAGTTCATGGTAAGTGCACAGTAAGTCCCTGGTAAATCCGCAGTAAGTTCATGGTGAATTCATGGTAAGTTCATGGTAGGCTAAAGTTATTATTCTGAGAGAAAAATGTATTAAACAAAAGAATAACAAAATAAAAAAACAAGATATTTGCATTCATCATTTATTGCAAGCAGAATTATACCTGATGCTTCTTGAATACATCCTTCTAGACATAAAATTTTCATTGTTCCCTGAATTTGCTAATAATATATTTTCCTCCTTTTAAAAAATGACATTGTCCTTTTACCTAAAGATATAAAGAATATTTAACATTCATGAATGTTAAACAGGACTTAAACTTATAATTTTTTAGCTTCTTCTTCAGGAAAATACCCAAATGAGGCAGCATCTGAGGTAGCCATAGAACCTGAACCGGGTTTAGACAGCTTTGATCCAGTTGAACTTTCAGAGTTAGCAAAACTATTGTCTTCATCTAAGCATTCAACCTATATGTTAGATCCAGTTCCAACCAGGTTATTTAAGGTGGTATTCCCTTTGATATCCTCCTCCATTTTAGATGTGATTAATCTATCTCTGTTACAGGGATATTTTATTTATTTATTTATTTTATTTATTTCGAACAGACAGTAAAAACAACCAAGAAAGAAAAAAAAAATTTGAATGAAACAAACTTAAGAATGAAAATATAAAACAAATTATTTTGCCCATGTGACATCTAAATTTTATATTTTCTGTTCGAAAAGGAGCAGGTAGAAGATACATCTTATAATGTCCTGCCCCTTTCCTACTTGTCAATTTATCCTCAATTAAATGTCAAAACATCAAAAAAACACTTGTTTCCATTCCACATGATGTTTAGCCATGTACAATTATTTTAAGTTCTATTTATGTCATCAATTACATTATAGACTATTAAACAGTCATATAGCGTATTTTGAAATGAGCTCGGTTTTAATCACTTTATTAAATTGGTTTGCATTTTGAATTTTTTTAAACTCATCATTCAATCCATTCCAGACATTTACTCCACACACAGATAAACAAAAACTCTTTCTGGTTGTTTTAAAGTGTTGTTTTTTAAAGTATCCTTCACCTCTTAGATCATAACCCCCTTCTCTGTCACCAAACATTTCCTGTATATTGTGTGGAAGTTTTTGATTTCGAACCTTAAACATGAATTGAGAAGTTCTAAATATTACCAGGTCCCAGAATTTCAGTATATTTGATTTGATAAATAACTGGTTTGTGTGTTCCCAGTATCCCACTTTATGCAGTATTCGGATTGATTTCTTTTGTAAAACGTATAATGGCTGTAAATTTGTTTAGTATGTATTCCCCCAAACTTCCACACAATATGTTAAATGTGGTACAATGAGTGTGTTGTACAGAATAAACAAAGATTTGTAATCCAGGACGAAACTAATTCTTCTTATAACAGCAACACTTTTGGCTATTTTAGATTTTACTAGGCTGATCTGAGGTTTCCAGCTAAACTTATCATCTAATATGACACCCAAGAATTTTATTTCATGTACTTGTTCTAAATCAACACTTTCAATTGATATTTTAATTGGTTTATTTTCCTGTTTTTTATTGTTTCCGAATATCATGAATTTGGTTTTATCTAAATTTACTGATAATTTATTGTTTTTGAGCCAATGCTGTAATTTTTCCATTTCTGTGTTGACCACTTCCAAAAGTTGTTGAAGGTTTTCTCCAGTGCAGAAGATACTTGTATCATCAGCAAATAGAACGTACTTTATAAGGTTTGATATTTTAACTATGTCATTTATATACAGATTGAACAGTTTGGGTCCCAAAACTGATTCCTGCGGAACTCCACAAGTTATTTTTAGTAGATCTGATTTCTGACCATCTATTTCTACAAATTGTTTCCTTTCTCCAATGTAGCTCCTAAGCCAGTTTAATGCCACTCCTCTAATTCCAAACCTTTCCAGTTTTTTTATTAACATGTCATGATTGATGGTATCAAAAGCTTTTTTGAGATCCAGAAATACACCAATTGCAAATTTCTTTTTATCCATATTGTCTATAATTTCTTCTGTTAATGCCATCAGTGCCATTGAAGTGGATCGGTTTTCTCTGAAACCATATTGGCAATCTGTCAAAATGTTTTGTTTTTCAATGAAATTATCTAACCTTTTACTAAACGCTTTTTCTAGTATTTTTGAAAATTGACACAGAAGAGACACAGGTCTATAATTATTAATAGTATGCTTATCTCCAGATTTGAATAGAGGAATAACCTTCGCTATTTTCATTGTATTTGGAAATGTTCCAGTTATGAATGACAAGTTGCAGATGTAAGTTAGAGGATCTGCAATGTCATCAATTATCTTTTTTATAAGTGACATGCTAATGTCATTCCAGTCCATTGATTTTTTATTGTTGCATTGATTAACTATGTCCTTAATTTCTATTTTATGTACTGGTTTCAGGTACATAGATGATGCATTTTGTTTAGTACAAATTTCCAGTGTGTCCACATCCAGTGAATTTGATTTATTTATTTGTTCTGCTAACTTAGGCCCTACATTTACAAAATATTCATTAAATCCATTTACTATCTCAACTATTTCATTCAGGTTTTTGTCATTATAAGTAATATAGTTGGGGTGAGTAGTGTTAGAAGAATTCTTTCTTATCAAGCTGTGTAAAGTTTTCCATATCCCTTTAATGTTTTGTTTATTATTTTCTAATATTTTAGAATAATAATCTTTTTTACATTTTCTCATAATAATAGTTAATTTATTTTTATAAGTTTTATATTTTTGCTCTGCTTCAATCGTTTTATATTTTATAAATTGTTTGTATAGATTATTCTTTTTCTTACATGCATTTTGTAATCCTTTAGTAATCCATGGCTTATATTTGTTTTTTTGCCTGTAATTACAAGGTACAGTTGGACAGTTTTTATTATAAAATGCTTTAAATATTTTGATAAATATCTCAAAAGCCTTATCAATATTTTTTTCTTCATACAGCACTTTCCAGTTCTGTGATTGTAAATCGTTTCTTAATGCTCTTATTGAGTCTTCTGATATTATTCTTTTGTAAGTGATGTTGGTACCCTTATCTATTTTTCTGCAAACCTTTTCTAGGATAACAAACACTGGAAGATGGTCACTGATGTCATTTACAAGAAGTCCACTTCTCAATTTACTTTCCATGTAATTAGTTAATATATTGTCAATCAGGGTTGAACTGTGCGTTGTTATTCTACTTGGTTTAGTAATTAATGGATATAAACCAAAACTATGCATAGTGTCGATAAAGTTAGATGTACTTCTAACCTTATTTGGATCCAACATATCAATATTAAAGTCTCCGCAGATGAAAATTATCTTTTGATTTATCTTAGCAAACAATGTTTCCATGTAATTTGTGTCTTCAGTGTCAGATGCTGGTGCTCTATACACACAGCTTACTATTATATTTTTCTGCTTCTCAAACTGGATTTCAATAGTAATGCATTCCATCACTTCCTCAACTGACACAGACAGTTTTTTAACCACCTTATATTTGAGTTCATTTTTTTTGTACAACGCTACACCGCCACCTTTTTTATTCTTTCTGTTTATATAATTAAACTCATACCCAGTGTTGGGCAAGCTACTTGTCCAGTGTAGTGAGCTAAGCTATCAGTTACTTAACAATAACTTAAGCTTCACTACACCAAAAATTCCACCTAAAGAATTATAGCAAGCTAAGTTACACTAATGTGTTAAAAGCAGCTTAACTACATCAGAAGCTACTTAACGTTGTACCAACCTAATGTCAATTCAAAATGAGTCTGATACACTAGTTAAAACATTTATTAAAGATCAGCCAATGACATAACACAGTGTAAACATTGCTTTATGATCAGCATATTAAAATAAAAAGTAAAGTAATTACTAATAGACAAACTAGTAAACAATCTGATGTTATTAGAACCAAATGAAAGGTACTGTGTAGTGTTCTACACATCGAGACATGGCTATGAGTTTGCATTAAATGGTTATCTCTAGGGAAAACAAAACTCTACAAAAGGCATCTTATTTCTTTAGGGTCTCCCTTAGAGAAAACTTCTTCAGACCTCAATTAAACAGTCGATTCAAGTAACAAATGAAACTGTTTACAAAAAAGGTGAAAAAATAAAGAAGCTTATTAAGTGATACATACACTATATTGCCAAAAGTATTTGCTCACCCATCCAAATTATTGGAATCAGGTGTTCCAATCACTTCCATGGCCACAGGTGTATAAATTCAAGCACCTAGGCATGCAGACTGTTTTTACAAACATTTGTGAAAGAATGGGTCGCTCTCAGGAGCTCAGTGAATTCCAGCGTGGAACTGTGATAGGATGCCACCTGTGCAACAAATCCAGTCGTGAAATTTCCTCGCTCCTAAATATTCCACAGTCAACTGTCAGCTGTATTATAAGAAAATGGAAGTGTTTGGGAACGACAGCAACTCAGCCACGAAGTGGTAGGCCACGTAAACTGACGGAGCGGGGTCAGCGGATGCTGACGCGCATAGTGCGAAGAGGTCGCCAACTTTCTGCAGAGTCAATCATTACAGAACTTCAAACTTCATGTGGCCTTCAGATTAGCTCAAGAACAGTGCGCAGAGAGCTTCATGGAATGGGTTTCCATGGTCGAGCAGCTGCATCCAAGCCATACATCACCAAGTGCAATGCAAAGCGTCGGATGCGGTGGTGTAAAGCACGCCGCCACTGGACTCTAGAGCAGTGGAGACGCGTTCTCTGGAGTGACGAATCGCGCTTCTCCATCTGGCAATCTGATGGACGGGTCTGGGTTTGGCGGTTGCCAGGAGAACGGTACTTGTCTGACTGCATTGTGCCAAGTGTAAAGTTTGTTGGAGGGGGGATTATGGTGTGGGGTTGTTTTTCAGGAGCTGGGCTTGGCCCCTTAGTTCCAGTGAAAGGAACTCTGAATGCTTCAGCATACCAAGACATTTTGGACAATTCCATGCTCCCAACTTTGTGGGAACAGTTTGGAGCTGGCCCCTTCCTCTTCCAACATGACTGTGCACCAGTGCACAAAGCAAGGTCCATAAAGACATGGATGACAGAGTCTGGTGTGGATGAACTTGACTGGCCTGCACAGAGTCCTGACCTCAACCCGATAGAACACCTTTGGGATGAATTAGAGCGGAGACTGAGAGCCAGGCCTTCTCGTCCAACATCAGTGTGCAACCTCACAAATGCGCTTCTGGAAGAATGGTCAAAAATTCCCATAAACACACTCCTAAACCTTGTGGACAGCCTTCCCAGAAGAGTTGAAGCTGTTCTAGCTGCAAAGGGTGGACCGACGTCATATTGAACCCTATGGATTAGGAACGGGATGTCACTTAAGCTCATATGTGAGTCAAGGCAGGTGAGCAAATACTTTTGGCAATATAGTGTATATTTATGCCTCACCATATAATTTAATTTCTACCTACATATTTATTCATTGTATTTTTGGGGGCAATTAATTGAATGCTTATTTAGTTATTTATTGAGCATTTATTTATTTATGTATTTATTTTATATATACGGTAGATCTGTTCCTCCATTAAAAAAAAAAAAAATCTTATCTGTGCAAAGCCTAAAAACAGATTTATGTAAACATCCTGTCAGGTAAACTAGGCCATGAAAATACAATATGGAAGTTTCACTACTGCTCTCTAATTAGAGTATCTTAGTGGCACATATGGGAGAATTATCCTGCCATAATGCAAGAGCACATCATTTCAATTTGGGAAAAGAATTTCATCTTCTTGCACTCAAAACTTATAATGCTCACACTCAAAACATGCGCTCTCTCTCTCAAATATTTTCTCTTCTCTCTTTGTTTCTTCTCTCAGATTAATGCTTCTTGCACAGATATTTTCTCCTCTCGCTTGCCTGCTTCTCTTCGCGCACAATCCGCGCTCTGCACGAGTCACAGATACGCTCGCAAACCCGTAGGCTCTGCTTGCGGATTTGTTTTGCTCTCTCAGATTGCAGTTGGATCGTCGCCTAGCAACCATTCCAGCCAATAGAACGACAGCCTGGGAAAGGGTGCGCTTGTTTAACCCTACTGAGTGTGCCTGTGCTACTACGCCACTTATAAGACCGTCAGCTGAAACTGCTATTTACAGTAGCTTGTGGCTGATTGTTGTTTCAAAATAGAAAACCTGGATTCATTTCTTAGTTATGCCCTGGATTTTGTAGCGTTTGTGGACGCTACGTCGCTACTTGATCAAAACAATAACGTTGCTACAGGAAAGTTACTTCATAAATAAAGCAGCGACGCTACGGTCAAGCTACTGGAAAATGTAGTTAAACTAATAGCTTCGCTACATGTAGCGGCGCTACTGCCCATCACTGCTCATACCCTTCGAGTGGGAAGTCTGCTCCCTTCTCAGAGGTGAGCCAGGTTTCTGTTATTGCTATGACGCTGAATGACTTTTTTAGTTGATATAAATACTCTTTGATATTTTCATAATTAGCATAAAGGCTACGGCTATTGAAGTGAATAATTGACATTTCTTGATCTGAATTAAAGCATTGGCCATAGTTATCATCAGTGTAATAATGACAATTGTCAGTCAAATAATCAAGGAAATTGTTGTCTGGGTCAATATCTGTGTCTATATTCATGTGTAAATTTACATTTTATTACTGGATTTCAGAAAGTTGATCAGAAGTGACCTGGTTGTCCTGTTTCACTGATATTTATCCAACTCTTCAATTTGTCTAATGATCAGTACCTTGGCTTCCTCTGGTGAACCATTTAATTTGATATAAACCCTGCAGTTTGAGGTCCATGTTGACTGTATTTTCTTTTGTTTCCTGAGAAAACGTGCTCGTCTTGCTATATCTGCGTTAATTTTGGTAAGATGCTCATTTATATAAACATTGGACCCTTTTAATTTTCTCCCTTGTTTTAGGAGTTCATTTTTGTGTTTCCTGTTTGTAAACCTCATTACAATAACAGGTTTAACTCCTTTGTTTTTTTGTGGAAGTGGATGGCATATGTACCAAAGGCTTTTAAGGTTGCTGTAATTAAACCTTTGCTTAAGAAACTGTCTCTTGACCCAGATGACTTGGTCAATTATAGACCTATATGCAATCTTAATTTCTGATCTAAAATTCTTGAGAAAGTAGTTGCCAAACTTTACGGTGTAAGTGCAACCACTTACACTATGATGAACTTTCTGAAGATTTTCAGTCTGGCTTTAGAGCTCATCATAGCACTGAAACAGCTCACACAGATCTCAAACTGAGCTCAGACCTGCATTTGATCCAGTTGATTATAATATTCTTTTAGAAACACTTGAATATTTTGTTGGAATTAAAGGAACAGCACTAGACTTGTTTGAATCTTATCTATCTGATCGATTTCAGTTTGTTCACATAATGACAGATCTTCCACATGCTCAAAGTTCACCTGTGGAGTACCACAGGGATCAGTGCTAGGACCAATTCTCTTTACTTTATATATGCTCCCAATCTGTAGAGTTATTAGACAGCAAGGGATTAATTTCCACAGTTATGCTGATAAGTCTCAGCTATATCTGTCTATAAATCCAGATGAAGCTAACCCATTACATAGATTACAGGCATGTCTTGAAGACATAAAAACCTGGATGACTCTTAACTTTCTCCTTATGAATGCAGACATTTTATAGTCTTAGACAGTTATAGTCTTTGGACCTTTGAACAATTAGCTGAAGAGTCAGTCACTTCATTTGGATGGGATTAAACTGATTTCAGATAATAAAGTAAAAAATCTTGGTGTTGTTTTTGATCAGGACCTGTCATTTAAATCCCATATCAAAGAGGTTTCTAGAATTTCCTTCTTTCATCTGCGGAATATTGCAGAAATTAGAAATCTCCTGTCCAGGGGTGATACTGAGAAACTAGTCCATGCATTTGTTACTTCAAGGCTGGACTAATGTAATTCTTTACTATCAGGAAGTCCACAAACTGTAGTTAAAAGCCTTCAGCTGCTCCAAAAGGCTGCAGCCAGAGTTCTGATGAAAATTAAAAAGAGAGATCATATCTCTCCTATCCTGGCTTCTCTTCATCGGCTTCCTGTTAAATCCAGAATAGAATTTAAAATCCTCCTTCTCACATATAAAGCCTTAAATGGCCAAGCTCCATCTGATATCAGAGATCTGATTGTTCCTTATGTTCCTAACAGAGCACTTCGCTCTCAATCTGCAGGTTTACTAGTGGTTCCTAGAATTTCTAAAGTAGAATGAGCTATCTCTATAGTTATGCTGCTATAGGCTTAGACTGCTGGAGGACATAGGGACCACTTATTCATCATTCTGCTTCAGTCCTTTTTTGTGATCAATTTTTTTTAATTGTTTTTCACATTTTATACATTAGAGGAGGAAGATTTGCACCAACCACACTTCTTCTTCTGCTTCATTCTATCTCTATTCTCCCACTCTGCAGTATCTGTTAGTTCAATCTCTAACGTTCTGCTCTATATGCTTTTTCTCATAGTAGCTTCATCTGGTCTGTTCCTGTTTGGTTCAGAGTTCATCTGATTAACTGTTTCCTTCCCAGACAGAGCCGCCTGTGGAGCAAGTTTACCGTAGGCTTCTCTAACATAGAAAATGTTTATAGATCAGTGCTTCTTTGTTGTGTTTGTGTGTGTGCTTTTGTGTCCTTCATGGAATTTTTCCTCTCTACTGTCACTGCATGTATGCTCAGTCTGAGGGATTCTTGTTGAATTGCAAAGTGCCTTGAGATGACGGATGCTGTGATTTGTCATTATATAAATAAGCTGAATGGAAAAGAACTTAAATTGAATTAAAGAAGGATACTGTACCCGAAATCAGAGGATGTTGTAACAAGTTCTTCTGTTTCATTTTTTTCAAAGGCTCTGCTCCATGCTGCTGGCAGGGCTTTCCAAAGCACAGGGCTCCTTCGGTGGATTCATGTATTTAAGATTGATGTCATCTTTGTCATGTATTTCTGGTGCTTCTATTAATTACAATTTGTTTTGCATACATAATGAAAACACGGTTATGCTAAATAAATTCTGTAAATGTTCAACTTTTTATTGTTATTTGGTGAACAAAATGTATCTCACTGATCTGCATGAATGAATTAAGGCAAAATATTTAATTTACACAGGTTTTTAGAAAATGGTATTTGCTTTATTCTTTGGTTAACTTCAGATTAATCTGTAAAAGTTCCTAGAAATAAATGGCTGAATTGAACTATTTACTTTTTTATATTATAAAAAACTGTAATTTTTGGTTTTATTATTAAAAAAACTAAACTGTAGTTTGGATAAATTTAAGACGCTGATCCAAATGCTGCTGCCTGCGTCCTCACTAGAACTAAGAAAGTAGATCAGACAGCTGCAGCTGATCCAGACACTGCTCCCTGCGTCCTCACTAGAGCTAAGAAAGTAGATCAGACAGCTGCAGCTGATCCAGATGCTGCTGCCTGCGTCCTCACTAGAACTAAGAAAGTAGATCAGACAGCTGCAGCTGATCCAGATGCTGCTGCCTGCGTCCTCACTAGAACTAAGAAAGTAGAGCAGACAGCTGCAGCCGATCCAGATGCTGCTGCCTGCGTCCTCACTAGAACTAAGAAAGTAGATCAGACAGCTGCAGCTGATCCAGATGCTGCTGCCTGCGTCCTCACTAGAACTAAGAAAGTAGATCAGACAGCTGCAGCTGATCCAGATGCTGCTGCCTGCGTCCTCACTAGAACTAAGAAAGTAGATCAGACAGCTGCAGCTGATCCAGATGCTGCCTGCGTCCTCACTAGAACTAAGAAAGTAGATCAGACAGCTGCAGCCGATCCAGATGCTGCTGCCTGCGTCCTCACTAGAGCTAAGAAAGTAGATCAGACAGCTGCGGCTGATCCAGACGTTGCTGCCTGCATCCTCACTAGAGCTAAGAAAGTAGATCAGACAGCTGCGGCTGATCCAGATGCTGCTGCCTGCATCCTCACTAGAACTAAGAAAGTAGATCAGACAGTGGCAGCTGATCCAGACGCTGCTGTCAGTGTCCTTGCTAGATTTAAAAAATGCTGCAAAGGCCTACTTTGTCTCTGTGAGCCTCTGGAGGTTCAGCTCTGAGCCCAGATATAGGGCCTGATTACTGTTTTCTAGCTCGATTAACTGAAGCTGGGTGCTAACTTATAAATAATCTTAATTTGGCCAAAGAAATTCTGACTGCAGTTTTGTTTTGATGAAGCTCAAGAAAATTTTAGAACATCCATGCACTAATTTCTTCTATATATTTGTGAACTTACACATGCTTTAATGGGTTCATAGCCCCATAGTAACATCATGATGTATGTTTGTGTCTTCTGCATAGTTATGGTAATTGAGTTAGGGGTTGATATTAAATGGGCCCTAATATAAATTTTTGTGGTCTCTGAGGTGTCCTACTGAAACAAAAAAAGCCGGTACCAGAGAGTACGACCCAAGTTTATAGGCACTCTCATATAAATTACGCCATCAATAATACCAGCAAAGTAGTTATTTTGCAGTCTGCATTGAACATATTAGGGAGCTTTGAGACAGGCCTGTAGTTTTGCAGTAGCAGTTTGTTTAAGTTTTTCTTTGTCAACAACGGTTTGATAATTGCCATTTTTTGGTCCTGGGTTAAAACACTTGACAAAAGGGACACTTTTATTATTCAAGTTAAAACAGACATTTTGATAGACAAAGCTTTCCTAAGAACAGCTTGGACTAAAAAAATTAAAACAGCAGGAAGAAGTTGATGTACAATATCTTTTGGGATTTTGTCCTTCATTTTGTGAAATATAAACATTTTGTCAAAATTAGTTTTAGCTGGAGACAAGTTTGGTACAATACTTTATTCAATTCAGTACAGTTTATTTAAAAAGCATCAATTCACAACACAGCATGTCAAGAGATCATGTCACAGAGATAATACAGTCAGATTCGATGTGAATGCAATTACATCCAAAATGCTTCTCCTGCATCTGCTCCTGGTGACTGTAACCTTGGCAAGGAAAAGTTGAGGTCATCAGGTGGTATCGAACAATTATCTATCCTGAACTGCAACACTCTCAAAGTTGATGGGTTGGCATTGGTGCCCATCAACTATCTATCAGTTCTTTGGTATTGTAAATACTATAGAAAATATTTGTATCATCCAAGAATAAAATTACTTTTAGAAATTTGGATGCATAAACTATGTCATTAATATACAAAATAAACAGTCTAGGACTGAATACTTTCTCCTGGGGGAGCCACAATCAATGCCAAGATTCTCAGAATTATGCTGGCCAGTTTTTATGCACTAAACAATATCTGTAATATAGCTTTTAATCCAGTTATCTGATACACCTCTGATTCCTTTTTGCTCTAGTTTGTGATCAAAACAGTGGTTATTTTTGATTAAAGGTCTATAAATATTCCCACTGCATAATGTTTTTGTCTGAAGGGATGGTCACTTGACATTTTTGTTCTGAATCTGCACCATTGATTAACTAATATTCATGAAAAAAAAAAATCTTAAAAGAAATCAGTTTTACTTAGAGGAAATTAGTATGTAATTTCTAAAGATTGTATTAATATTGTTTTTAGTTGTATAGCTTTCACATTTTTCATTATTTTTTGGCACTTCAGGTTCCATGTTCCCAAGCTCCCTTGTGACAAGTTACATACCAGTCCTCATGAAGGTAGAACTTTAATATAATTCAGAAAGGTTCCTCATACGGACTTAGAGATTTAACTAACAAATAATGCAGAATGGGAAATTAGAGATAGAATAAAGCAGAATGATCAAAAAAGGGGTCCCTATGACTGTCATGTTTGGCATAATATGTTTGGCCCAAGTGCAGAAACACAATTGGCAGCAAGAATCAGATTCAACAGTTAATTTAACCAGTGGAGGTGGACGCTCGGAGAAGACAAGGAAATGCCGGATCTGAACCCCCAACCACTACAAGGGAAGGGAAGCTGGTTAGATGGCGTTGGACCACATAGGAAACTATCAAAGGAACGCAGGCTTACCACCAGGTGCTGCAACCAGACCGGAGAAGGACGGAAGGACTCAGCGTGCTGTAGTTGTTGGTGGCTGGTGCTCCAGAAACCGGTGGGCATGGGCAGAGGGCGATCTGAGCAGCCCCGCCGATCCAGAAATCCAGGGCAGCAGGAGGAACGAGACAGACTCCGGGTGAGTGGAGGACTCGAGAGGTGGACTCAGTGTGGAGGTTACTCGGGAGGGAACTATCAGGAAGGTAGCGCACCCGGGAGGAAATCTGGGAGACACAAAGGTAAGTGATTAGCTCTGAGGTAAACTTATCTCGAGAGGGAGACAGTGGCCTGCTGTCATACCACGACTGGTAACACTCTGGCATCCTCCTGCTGTCCACCAACGTTCTTATAGCGCGGCGAGGTGCTGCTGAACCCATTCCAGGTGTGCGTGCCCCGCCCACCAGTCATCTGGAAACACCTGTGGAGAAAAGCACACAAAGGCAGAGCCAGGAAACAGCATGGCTCTGCTGGCTGAGTCCTGATTCCCACCCCCCCCCCAACGGTTGCCACCCCGCGACCTTGAAGAAGACGTGGAAGGACTGTAGGAGAGAAGGGAGTCAACTAGGGATCGGTCCGAGAAGGAGGAAGCAGGAACCCAGCCCACGCAGTCGACTAGGTACTGGTACCCTCTACCACGCCGACGGGAGGACACGATTCTCTGGACCCCAGGAGGTCTAGGATGGGCGGAGGGGGCTCAGCCGGAGGGAAAAGCTGGCTTGTGAGGGCAGGCTTGATTTCTGACAAGTGGAGGGTCGGATGGGTTCTGGAGTGTGACAGGAGACGGAGTCGGATAGTCGTGGGGCTGAGGGCAGAGATGATCTCATAGGGGTCAGTGAAGCGTGGTGATAACTTCGGATTGGTGGATCTGGACAGCAGATCTTGGGTGGATAACCAGACCTTTTGACCGGGGTGATAGGTGGGAGCTGGAACACGTCTCCAGTCAGCAAAGCAACGGTTTTGTTTGGTAGTTTGGTTCAGGGCACTGTTCATGGTCTGGGTCCAGATCTGTCTACATTTGCGGATGTGATGGTCGATGGATGGTACTGCCATCTCCTTGTTGTCATCGGGTAGGAGGGGTGGTTGATACCCCAGAGAGGCCTCAAAGGGGGAGATGCCAGTGGCAGTGCAGACATGACTATTGTGGGCATATTCAACCAAAGGAAGGTATTGACACCAGTCGGAGGGATTGGAGGAGGTAAGGCAACGGAGAGCAGTCTCCAGCTCCTGGTTCAGCCGTTCTGTCTGACCATTGAGGCGAACTCCTTCCACACCTGCGAGATGAATTGTGGACCACAGTCAGACAGCACGTCTTGTGGGATGCCATGCAGGCGGAAAATGTCCTTTATTATGAGCTGGGCTGTCTGGAAAGATGGCTTGTTCTGAGCACAGACGGAAAAGGATTGGACGAATTCTTTGACGTTGCTGGGTAAGTTGGGCCACCAGAACCTTTAGGTGATTAACATGCAGGTTCTGTGGATTCCTGGATGGGCCGAGAACCTTTCTGAATGAGCCCACCGGAGGTCACGAGGCCGGACAGAGGTGGGGACAAAGATACGATTAGGTGGACCCATGCCTGGGTCAGGATCAGCAGCTAGGGCTTTAGAAATTAGATTACGGATCTCCCATTGGAGAGCTTCGAAGGAGTAGGTGGATTGAAGGGTGCGAGCAGGCTCTTTGTCAGAAAGTACTGCCGGAAATGGGCGTCCGGCTTCAGGTTCTTGGAACCCGGGCGGTAGGAGATGTTTAGGTTGAAACGTGAAAAGGGACCACCGAGCCTGTCTGGGGTTTACCCGTTTGGCTGTTTGCAAATAGGCCAAGTTTTTGTCGTCTGTCCATATCTGTACTGGCTTCTCGGACCCCTCAAGCCAATGGCGCCACTCCTCCAGGGCAAGATTTATGGCTAAGAACTCTCTTTCGCCCACATCTTAGTTTTGCTTTGCTGGGGAAAAACGACGGGCGAGTAAAGCGCAAGGGTGAAGCTTCTGGTCCTGGTCAGAGTTCTGGGATAGTACTGCTCCAACTCCTGTGTCTGAGGCGTCGATCTCGACTATGAACTGCTTTTAGGGATCAGGGTGCACAAGAACCGGTGTACTGGAAAACCTGTCCTTAAGAACATTGAAGGCTACTTCTGCTTCCACCTGAACGGGGTCTTGACTGACGTGAGAGCATAAAGGGCGGCGGCGATCTGACTGTATCCATGGATGAAGCAACAGTAGAAGTTTGCAAAGCCGAGAAACCGTTGAAGATCTCTACTGGTCTCGGGCAGAGGCCACTCCAAGACGGCTTTGATTTTGTCAGGGTCAGACCGGACCTGCCCCCCCCTTCAAGGATGAGACTGTTGTGTGAAAAAAAGTTTTCAACTGTTTAGTCCAGTTAAATAAAGGAGATCGATGGATTTACTTAGTCGGCACTTTATTTACTTTGCAAAGTAAAGGAGAACAAGACATTCACATTCACAGCATGATGGTCTGCCAAGTTCTGACCTAGACAAAGTTGTTGTCTTACTTTTAAGGCAGAGTCAAAACAATAATAGACACTCTGGTTAAACAGTTACCTTGAAAAAGTTTGTGGTTTTGTTATAGGAAAAAGTTATGTCTTGTCTATAACCATCTTCCACTCAGATATTTTGTGGCCTTGCAAGTGAGAAAAACTAGCTGAGAGAAAAACATTTTTAGAGAGTACATAGCATACATCAATATACTGAGAAGGAAAGAACAAAAATAAAATTTTCCGACAACAAGACTCAGGAAGGTAACGGATGAATGGTGAAACTCACACTTTTCAGCTTTCACAAAAAGTCTATTTTCCAGGAAGTGCAGGAGGACAAAGCAGACATGGTGCTGGTGCTTGCAGAGGTTGCGTGAGTAAATAAGAATGTCATCCAGATACACGAAGAAAAAGAGGTTGAGGAAATCACGGACATCATTAACTAGGGACTGGAAAACAGCAGGAGCATTGCAGAGTCCAAAAGGCATGACTAAATACTCTAAATCACGGGTGCTTAAGTCCAGTCCTCAAGAGCTACTATCCTGCAACTTTTTGATGCACCCCATTTTTAACACACCTGAATCAAATGAGTGGCTCATTGCCACACCTCTGCTGGGCTAAATGAGGGGATTGAGCCTTTGGATTCAGGTGTGTTAGAGAAGAGATGCATCTAAAAGTTACAGGATGGTAGCTCTTGAGGACTGGACTTGAGCACCCCTGCTCTAAATGGTCCAGTGTCTGGAGCGCTGTTTTCCACTCGTCCCCACAGCAGATCCAGACCAGGTGGTAAGCATTACGCAGATCTTGTTTAGAAAAAATCGTAGCAGATTGGACCGGTTCGAGAGCGGAGGAAAGGAGTGGAAGGGGGTATTTATTTTTAACCGTTATACAATTAAGCCAGCGGTAGTCAATACATGGGTGAAGGGAGCCATCTTTCTTAGCCACTGTAACATCCCTGCTGTGTGGCAGGTGGCTCCTAATTGTTTATTCATTGCAGGTCCTTGATTGTGGGAGGTGCTTCTAATTACGTGGCCACTTGGATGGTAGTTAAGGAGTGCCGTTCATAATCAAGGTTGTGTGGCACCGTGGAAGGAGGTGTCACTGAAGGAGTCTCCACACACCAGTGGCTCCAGGGGGGACTAGGGAGAACCAGGATTGATCCAAGGGACCAACCAGGGCTAGGACCACAGCTAAGTCCTGGGATCAGTCGGGTTCAGAGGTCTGGAATCGGTTGGCAGAGAGAGAGGACCAGGCAGAATGAGCACCTGTTGGAAGCACATCGTGGGCTGCCTGTCGCTCATTCATTTATTTAATAAATGCCTCTGAAGGGCTAAAAACATTTCTGGTTGCTGTATACTCCCTGTTTTGCTGCGACAGTGGGAGCCGGGCCATAACAAATGGGGACTTGTCCGAAAACAAAATTTCTACTGTATAGAGGTTGTCGATTTGGTGACCCAATATACAGGTGAGTGAAGTTTTTTTTTCTGGGGGGCATTTGCATCAATGCTTTTTTTTATATTTTTCATTTATTTTTATTTTTTTAAGTCATGCGTTTCCTGTTAGAGGTGCTACCATTTTAGACTGCACCTGTTTGTTGTTTTTGTTAGTGCCTTGGGGGTTTGCGGTTGTCGTTCACTTTGCGAGCAGTGATCTCTGGGGCAATCCAGAAGATTCATTTCTTGCTGGTATAGTGCTTAATAATCCCACCGCCGAGCCACGTGGAGAGCCAGGGATTAGGTAGGTGAGTAGTAGCAGGGAGGCAAAGAATAGTGGAGATATGGTTACTTTGGGCCAGTGATACAATAGTTTCAATTTACTTTCACTTCACACTGTATTTGCTGTTTGAGGTTTTGTTTTTTATTTTTTCTATCCGAGGCGTGTATTTTCAGTTTTGCGTAGAAATGGAGTTTGATATGGAAGACTTTGTAGCTGAACCTTCTCTGGACAAGTTAAGTGCTGCTACTAAAAACAATCTCAGAACCATTGCCTCTCAGTTTGAAAAGCTGTGGTTAAACAAGAAAAAAAAAAGGTTATTAAAAGGCAAGTGTATGTAGCATTGGTTGAGAAAACGTTGTGCAAACTCCTCAACCAACCACTCAAGGTGAAGTTTGGGTGCCTCATAATGAGGTACGTAAAATGGAGTTGGAGTTGCGTCGTTTAGAGCTGCAGCATCAAGTTGAGATGCGCAAATTGGAGCTGGAGGCGGCTGCGAAACGCAACTTGGCGCACGTTTCTGTTGATCAGGAAAGCAGATCTGCGGAGGCAGTATTTGATGTAATCAAATGTATTCGTTTGATTCCACCATTTTCAGAGTTGGATGTAGATACTTATTTCATTTTGTTAGAGCATGTGGCAAAAACACTGAAGTGGCCTCGGGATGTTTGGCCTTTGCTTTTATAGTGTGTATTTACTGGGAAAGCACAGGAAGCCTATGCTTCGCTGTCACCCAGTGACAGTTTAGATTATGATAATGTGAAGAGAGCAGTAGAAAAAGCCTATGAGGTTGTGCCTGAGGCCTATAGACTAAAGTCCCGCCACTGTAAAAAGGCAGACCATCAAAGCTATACCGAATTTGGTTGTGTTAAAACTGCATTTTTTGATCGTTAGTGCGCTTAACAAAATGTTAAGGACTTTGTCAGCTGCGTGATCTGATTTTGTTGGTGGAATTTAAAAGTGGCCTACCGAAAAAAATCGCAACTTACGTTAATGAGCAGAAAGCTAGGAATGTGTCTGAGGCTGCAGTGTTGGCAGACAATTATGTGTTGACTCAAAAGGATTATTCAGATCATGTGGCTTTCAAAACAGTTTTAGGGCGAAACTGTAATGATCTTAGGAAGTTGGACCCAGAATTCAAGGCGAGACAGGCAGTGGGAAAGTTCAAAGTGTTTATTTAACAAACAGGTGCGCGGGGCTACTCGTCTGCTGCGGGGCGGATCTCTGCAGGGATAGGAGAATACAGGTCAGTGACTGGATGTTGAGCTGAATACGACTTGGAGCAAAGTCACTGACCTTTGCCAATTGACGGAGTTGGACATTGTTCATTAGTTCAGGTTCTATGGCTACCTCAGATGCTGCCTCACCTTCCAGAGATAAACCAATCGTAGTTAGAGGAGTGCTAATGATGTCTTAATGAGCTCAATCTTATTTATAAAGAATCCCATTAAATCATTACTGCTAAGAGCTGGTGGAATGGATGGTTCAACTAAGCTATGGCTCTGGGTGAGTTTGGCAACTGGATTAAAAAGAAATCTAGGATTATTCATCTTCTCTATTAATGAGGAGAAATATGCTGCTCTTGCTTCATAAAGGGTCCTCTTATACAGCAGTAAACTATTTTTCCAGACTAGGTAGGATTCCCGTAGGCCTGCTGAGCGATATTTTCTCTCCAGTTTCCAAGCATTTTGCTTCAAAATGCGCAGCTCTGCATTAAACCAAGGAGCAAGCTTTCTATTTTTAATGGTTTTCTTTTTTAAAGGAGCTGCATTGTCTAAGGCAGTACGCAGATAAGTAGCAACCCCATCAACAAAATCATCAACCTGTGAAGGGGAATAAACTAAGCTTTTGCACTCTGCAGCACTGCTCAGCGACACAGAGGAGAGAGAAGGTAAAACAGAATTAGCCAGTTAGCCTTGTTTGCAACTCCAGAGGTCAATCATTTTGTGTAGTTTTCTTTACCAGGTTTGGACACACTGCAGGAGGGATTTTGGCCCACTCCTGTTTTCAGATCATTGACCAGCTCCTCCCCAATTTCTGGGCTGGTTTTGCAACTTTCTTAGGATCATTGAGACCCTGCCAGGTGGGATCTTGCATGGAGCCCCATGCCGTGGGAGATTGACAGTCATGTTCAGCTTCTTCCATTTCCTAATCATTGCTCCAACAGTGGATCTTTTATCACCAAGCTGCTTGGTAATTTCCCCGTAGCCCGTTCAAGCCTTGTGGGTGTCTACAATTAAGCCTCTAGTGTTTTTGGACAGCTCTTTGGTCTTGGCCATGTTAGTACTTAGACAGGTGTCTCTATGCGGCTAACCACCTCAAAGCATCTAATTTAGGATATAAAAATTGAGTGGAGGTTGACATTTTGAGGGCAGACTAACAGGTCTTTCAGGGTCAGAATTCTAGCTGATAGGTGTTCAAATACTTATTTGCAGCTTTGTCATACAAATAAATAGTAAAAAAAAAAAACCAGTATATCTATATTTCAGGATTGTTATTTCTTTAGATTATGTCTCTCACAGTGAAAATGCCTCTACTACAATTTCAGACCCCTCCAGTCAATTTCAGACATCTGATGTTTAAGTGGGAGAACTTGCAAAATAGCAGGGTGCTTAAATACTTATTTTCCTCACTGTACAGTCTTCAGTTTAGCTTGAAAGATGATGGCTGTTTTAGCCAAAAGATATAGTTAAGAAACTTTTAAAAGAATTTGATATTTCCTATGAACAAAATCCATCCATCCATCTATCCATGCAGCCATCAGGGTCATGTTGGTGCTGGTGGTACATAGATTACACATGCCTTGAAGACATAAAAACCTGTCTGACTCTTAACTTTATGCTTCTGAATGCAGACAGAATAGAAGTTATAGTCTTTGGAATCTTGAAAAAGAAGCTGCTTAGTCAGTCACTATATAATAAAGTAATAAAGTAAAAAATCTTGATGTTATTTTTGATCAGGACCTGTCATGTAAATCCCATATCAAAGAGGTTTCTATTACAAAAAAATTAGAAATCTCCTGTCCAGGGGTGATGCTGAGAAACTATTCCATGCATTTGTTACTTCAAGGCTGGACTATTGTAATTCTTCACTGTCAGGAAGTCCACAAACTGTGGTTAAAAGCCTTCAGCTGATCCAAAATGCTGCAGCCAGAGTTCTGATGAAAATTAAGAGAGATCATATCTCTCCTATCCTGGGTTCCCTTCATTGGCTTCCTGTTAAATCCAGAATAGAATTTAAAATCCTCCTTCTCACATATAAAGCCTTAAATGGCCAAGCTCCATCTGATATCAGAGATCTGATTGTTCCTTATGTTCCTAACAGAGCACTTCGCTCTCAATCTGCAGGTTTACTAGTGGTTCCTAGAATTTCTAAAAGTAGAATGGGAGGCAGATCTTTTAGTTATCAGGCTCCTCTCCTGTGGAACCAACTACCAGTTTTAGTCCGTGAGGCAGACACCCTGTCTACTTTTAAGGCTAGGCTTAAAACTTTCCTTTTTGATAAAGCTTATAGTTAGAGTGGCTCAGGTTATCCTGAGCTATCTCTATAGTTATGCTGCTATAGGCTTAGACTGCTGGAGGACATAGGGACCCCTATTTCATCATTCTGCTTCATTCTATCTCTATTCTCCCATTCTGTAGAATCTGTTAATTCAATCTCTAACATTCTGCTCTCTCAGCTGTGCTGCTGCCATCAGCACCTTTGTTTATAGATGTTGGAGATCGACCTGTTTTTCAGTGTAGTCCTGCTTTTCTGACTGACTAACTGGATGTACCTCTTTCATCCTCTGACGTGGGAGCTGGCTCGGAGCTCGTCTGCCTGGCTGTGTGTTTCCTGGATGGGGCCGCCTGTGGAGCTGGTTCACAAGTTCCTTTTGTATCTCTGCTTCTTTTTCTATCTCTGCTTCTGTCTCCTTGAACCCCAGTCGGCCTCAGCAGATGGCCGCTCACACTGAGCCTGGTTCTGCTTGAGATTCCTTCCTGTTAAAAGGGAGTTTTTCCTCTCCACTGTCGCTAAAAGCATGCTTAGTGTGAGGGATTACCTTCAAGTCAATGAGTTGATGCAATCAACTGTTGATGATGTGTTGTGAATTGGTGCTATAGAAATAAACTGAATTGAACTGTATGGCAACACCTGTGCCAATACTCAGCCCTAATTGTAGGGAACTAGATATAAGCAGATAAGCAGTGGATAATTCAGTGAAAAAGTGGCTACAGGAGAATTTTTTTTTTCTTTTCAGGTAAAGTAAAGTTTTTAAATAAGTGTTATGATTCTATTTATTTATATATCCTAGATAGGATAGAGAGAGTAGCATATGGAAAAAAAACAAAAACTTACAGAAAATACAAACACAGATAATTCAATCTAAGCAATAAACTAATAAATGTGATTCCAAAGGGTTTAAACAGGATTATAAACAGATTGCAGCCTCAGTGAAATGCAGGTAGACCTGTCAGCAGTACGTAGGATCAACCTACCTTTGCTGCTCTCTGCTCGCTTTGTCCCGCCCCACCAATATGACATTCTACAAAAAACAAAATCAAATACGAGCACATCTACTTATCATTACAAAAAAAAAATAATACAGATATTACAGATGGTCATAATTCTTTATTTCTTAAGGCAAGGCGAAATATTTTACATCGGTGAGTCCAGTTTGCTGAAGATGTCAATCAAACGTCGAGCGTCATGTTAGGTGACGCTGCACAGCATTTCCACGTCAGTGTGTTTACCAAAACCGGCCTGACAGCTACAGGAAGTACTCCCATTTGCTCATCTTTGGACTCTTTTTGAAGGGATCTGTTGGTGATGCACTGATGGGAGAGAACCGGCTGTCCCACAGTGGAATGTCTGAACATCGTGGCTGCTCTGTTTCTGCCTGGGAACTGAACTTTGGACTCTTAGCTTCCCCTCTTATCCTGCTAGCCGCTTTAGCTTGCTGAGGAAGGCAGCATTAGCTCCAGAAAGACTCATTCCGTGTTTGAATCCAGCTCCTCACCGAAGGTAACTCCGCTTTATCTCCTGCTGTTGGACAGGGCAAGTGTGTGTCTGTCCTACTCACTGAAATAACAGAGACGTTATAAAGGCAGCAGGTCAGGGAGGCATTGCTAGCACAAGCTAATGCTACATGCTAGCTGCCACATCAACTCTTAATTATTTGTCAGCTGGTGAGCTCAGATCCTCTTTGATTATTGTTTAAAGGCCTTTAGCATTCTGCCTTGTTAATAGATAATAAAAAAATCCAAAAATAAACAGTGAAAATGGACCTAGCTGTCATTTTTTCTTATCATATATATATATATATATATTTTTTTTTTTTCAAGTAAAAATGTCTTAATATATTGTTCTGCCATCTGTGAGTTGTTGTGTTACTTTGTGTGTCAGTTCAGCCTCGTCAGGGGATTGCTGCTCTCTTTTTTTTATTGATATTTGTTTGAATGGCAGTGATCATCCTTACATATTGGTCTGTCATCAGGGGTGGATTTAGGAAATTTGGGGCCCTGGGCAAAGACAGGCAGGGGGCCCTCTGAATTGAGAAGACAACACATAAAGCCGGGCACACACTGTGCAATGTTTTCAATCGTTGCACGCAGCTACAGCTCACACTATACGACATAGACCGCGGGGTTTAAAAGTTCCCAGCTCACGATGTTTGTTCTCACCCGACGCTCTGATGTGATCTACCTGCTCACACTGTACGTCTAAAAACCACGTGAGACTCAGCTCAGCAGTGAGATGGCGCTACTCTGACTCGTCTATCCGGAAGCCAAACCAGTAGAAGAGGAATATGATGCTCACTAGAGTGAAACACGCTGCCTTGGCTATTTGTGCAATTTTGTGCAAAAGCCCTAAAAAGAAAAGGCAACAACCTACTAGGATAAAGACATGGCTGAGCAAACATGGCTACTACGTTCTGTCCATTTTACAGAAAGAACTCAATTTCACTCATTAAACCCCCGCCATGCTTCTGTGTTTTCGTCCGAGAGGAAGAAGAAGAAGAAGAATCCTTGTTTACGCACTGAGCGATGTGCCCACTACAACCTTACGATGGCCGACTGAATTCAAAAATTTTTGATTTTCTCTTGACCTTATGATTCCTGATCGGGAGGTGGTCGTTAGAGGCTGATCGCCCCTCGTTACCCCCTGTACACTACTTGGTACACCATCAGGCTGAAAGTCAGCCCAAAAAGTGCAGAACGTTGTACAGCGTATGCCCGGCTTTAACAGACCCATTATACAGATAGAGAAATGTTAATAGAATAGACATCCATTATCTGTTCTAGGTTTTGTCCCTCTCTTCTTCTTGTTTTCCTCTCTATGTTTTGTACTCAGCTGACTTTTCATGCTGTCTCTAAAGGAATGAAAGTTGTTTTCCAAGCACTAAGCTCACTTAGCTGATTGCTCCTTCCTGTGTTTCCAAAAAGGCCAAAGTAAATAACCCAGTCCTTCTTTTCACTGTAGACAAGCCATGATCTGCTTCTCTGTTCTCCATTTCTCATTTGGATGAAATAATAGCTGCATGAATCATGACAGCAGACAAGATAGAGGAGAGCAGGAGGTGGGGTTACCAATCTACTGGCTCTGGAGAGCAGAGTTCGCTGCTTTTACATTTTGAATTGAAAAAAATTTCCTAGATGGGAAGCAAAACTTTTTAAAATCTTGGAAACAATCCAGGGGATTGTTTTTTAACTTTTTTTGAAGGACTGTGACCTGGATGACTGGGAAACTTGACCAGCATACATGTCCTTTTAGGAATGTTCATAGTTCTCTAAATGTTATAAACTTTAAGATATTCACATCCAGTTTTTCAAACAAGTAAGGCACCTTCCTGGCCACGATTTTGCAAAGTTTCAAGACTGTCAAAGCTTTTATGTATAATCTACATAAGTTGATGTAACTTTCATACAGCCAGGCTATATGTGTGTAGTGAAATACTTAAAACCAAGACTCCATTTCATGTTAAGAACATGGTTAGGCTTAGTTCTACCACCTGTGGGTATCTCTTATTTTGAAGGACATTGTGACGGCCCTCTTAGCTGAGAGGCCCAAACTTCCCTCTCCATCCTCTGGTTCCTCTGAGGTGTTCCTAACATGGTCCCTCCGGTGTGTCCCGCCTTGATCAACTTCCAAAAGGAGCCTTCTGGGGGGGGGGGGGGGGGGGGGGGGGGGGGGGATTACGGGTAGGAAAGTAGAGCGACCTGCAAATCCAGAGCTTCACCCTTTGGCTCATCTCTCTGTTTGCTGGTCTTTGCTTTTCTGGACATGGCGGCTCTTTTGGTCGGAGGTCGAAGTCATTACCGCAGCAACAATGGCGCTGTACTGTGTTGAATGGTTGCTGCTCATGCTACTCACCCTGCTGTCGGGCTTACAACAGAATCTTCTTCTTCTGGAATATCTCCAGGAAGAACAGAGCAATATCGACCACATAGTTCAGCACCTGAATTTGACTGAACCACGAAAATGGACCCGCAGGGCAACCATGAATAAATATTAGTGCGCATGCCCAACATTTCGTCGCCTATTTTTGCTTTGGCACCACAGCGCCACTTACAGGCCTGGCATACATTTTGCAGCGTTTTCATGCATTCGTGTAGACGCTCACATTTATTTTACGTCTCCGTCTTTACGACAAACGTTCTGGAAAATATTAGCGTTTCGTGTTCGCTTTGACTTTGTGTGGACGGGGCCTAAAAGCAGGCCTACAGCAACAGTCTGCAGCAGATGCAGTAGCTTCAGAGGGCAATGCTGTAGGCCGTTATTGGCTCTTAGCTGGGGCTACATGCTGCTACATGCTATCATGTCTTGTTACAGTATACAGGCACTAAGATTGAGATGAAAAGTGTTTTTTTTTTCTCTGTTTGTTTTAGAAATTGAAACTGGCCTAAAATATACAGATATAGTAACATTTTCTGCATTTCTCATCATTTTGAAGGTTATAGCCCCAAAAAAAGCGATTAATGCAGATGATCAGATATAAAAAGGACATTTCAATGGTTAGGCTAAAGAGGTTATTAGCATGAAAGGCATCCGTGCTGCATGGCAGGGATGGATGAGGCGGGGAACATGGCTGTGCAGCTTGTTTTAAAGGAGAATTCCGGTTTTTAACACTTTTAGCCCATTTTCTGTAGTGTCCAGGATGAAATCGAATGATCGACACCAAAATTTTGACAATTGCTCCTGTCTCTGCTTTTTGGCTCATTTAGAATCCACCCCTGGCTGCTTTAGAACGGCTTCCATAGTGCATGTCCGATAATGTCCTTAAAACAACCTTAAACGTTCTTTTTTTTAAAATATGCTACTCAGCGCTGTTCAATGACGTTCCAAAAAAAGTTTCGTGAAGAAAAAACGTTCCTGTAGTGTTTTATTTAGCATTTTGTAAATCCCATTGAGTTCTGTTGGAATAGTCAATATTCCTCCGCCACCGGAAACGGAAATGGGGCCTGTTTACACAGTTGTAGTCTTTTCGCTTCACTCTGTGTACTCCGACGTCGAGAATCAAGAATCCACCTTTCGTATTCCATTTTCAGAGTTTTTTAAAGTGTTTAACAGAGACGTTAGCACCTCGACGTCGGAGTACACAGAGTGAAGCGAAAAGACTACAACTGTGTAAACAGGCCCCATTTCCGTTTCCGGTGGCAGCGGAATATTGACTATACCAACAGAACTCAATGGGATTTACAAAATGCTAAATAAAACACTACAGGAACGTTTTTTCTTTACGAAACTTTTTTGGAACGTCATTGAAAAGCGCTGACGACCCGGTGAGTAGCATATTTAAAAAAAAAGAACGTTTAAGGTTGTTTTAAGGACATTATCGGACATGCACTATGGAAGCCATTCTGAAGCAGCCAGGGGTGGATTCTAAATGAGCCAAATAGCAGAGACAGGACCAATTGTCAAAATTTTGGTGTCGATCATTCGATTTCATCCTGGACACTACAGAAAATGGGCTAAAAGTGTTAAAAACCGGAATTCTCCTTTAATGAAAGCAGGGCATCTGCTGTTTGGGTCGGGTGTCCTGTCCGTTCTTCACGGGACCCATTGGATTCGCTACGGGCTTCAGGTCTGAACTGTTTGCTGAGGGACACCATGATTATGGAAGCAGCTGTGGAGATAAGATGTCAAGTCCTACAATAAAATCAGCATGTCTGTAATGCCTGAGAGGCTGGATTATGTCATAGATATAATGGTTTGTAATCGATCAAAACCAGGAATAACTAATTAAAAATCAGCATGGTCCAAATAAAGAAAATCATCAACTAGTAAAAGTCCGCAGTCCACACTTTCTCTGCTCTCTCTTTCTCATCATCTTCTCCTTCTTTCCCATCGCCCGGCTTGCCACAGGTTTGCCTGCTGTGTCTAAAAGTAGCAGCAGCAACAACCCAGACTGACAGCAGCTCATTGGATCATTTATATCACATGTAGCCTGGAGCCGGACGCTCTGGAGGGCTTTACCGTATTAACAGGAGAAGCAGCGCCAGTGAAGTTAGACACTGTTGTCAGACAACATGCAGTCATTTATAAATGTTTTAAATCAGGTTGGGTCTGGATTAGTCAGCAGATGGTCTGGATCCGGACCGCGGTCCGCTAATCTGACCAAAACCTTGCTGAACGTTTGAAACCTATCCTGAATTTGTGAAACAAACTCAGGTTGATGTGCATAAAGGCCACTAGAGGACTTCAGCATGGAGCATATTTACACACAGACATGGCTTTACATAATCACCTTTAAAAGGTTTTGTTTTATTTTCAGTTTTGGGTTAATTTCTCTTCCAGGGTGGTAGTTGGGGAGTGGCGGCCTACTGGTTCGGGCATAAAGCTTGGAATCCAGAGGTTCTTAGTTCAAGACAATATTTAGATTATTCTTGATATTATTACTATTTCTCTGTCAGATGGCTTGTTTTAGAGTCTATTCTCCAGTTAACGATCAATCAATAACTAAATTAGTTAATGGATGAATTGTTTCAGCCCCACAGTGGACCTCAGTAAACACGGCGCTGCTCATCATCACTGACTGGAAACTCCTCACTGCACTCGGTCTGTAGCGTCCTGCTAATCCTGCAGCCTTTGATTTCTAAATCTTTGCTTCATCTGTGAAAGAGGGAGTTAAACTCCATTTGGGTATAAGTTTTTATATTTAGTTATGTTGATTATTTATTTTGTTGTTTTTTTTCTTTTATAATTAAAGGAGGACTTTAAGTCATCTTCTTCTGCATGATGGGACTTTTGTAAAAGATTGGCAAATCCAGCATCAGTGTCTGATGATGAGTCCATTTCATAGAGGCGGATCTATTCAGTCTGTTCTAGCAAATGTTTAAGTTGAAGAGGTTGATTGACTTTGTTGATCTCACAGTGGAGAAATTTAATTCAATTTCAATTCAGATGATCCAGTCAGACTGATTCGAAATTTTCTATTTAAGGAAAACCAGTTGATTGCATCGACTCATTGACTTGAATGCAATCCCTCACACTAAGCATGCTTGTAGCGACAGTGGAGAGGAAAAACTCCCTTTTAACAGGAAGAAAACTCCAGCAGAACCAGGCTCAGTGTGAGCAGCCATCAGCTGAAGCTGACTGGGGTTCAAGGTGACAGAAGCAGACATACAAAAGCAGCTGGAAAAGGCGGCCCCATCCAGGAAACACACAGCCAGACACACGAGCACCGAGCCAGCTCCCATGTCAGAGGATGAAGAGAGCACATCCAGTTAGTCACAGTCAGAGAAACAGGACTACACTGGAAAACAGGCCGATCTCCAACATCTATAAAGAAAGGTGTTGATGGCAGCAGCACAGCTGATGTTTCTCTCCAGGATGGAGTCACAGCCAAACAGGAACAGACCAGATGAAGCTACTATGAGAAAAAGCAGAGAGAGCAGAACGTTAGAGATTGAACTAATAGATTCTGCAGAGTGGGAGAATAGAGATAGAATGAAGCAGATGGAATGATGAAATGCGGGTCCTTATGTCCTCCAGCAGTCTAAACCTATAGCAGCATAACTATAGAGATAGCTCAGGATAACCTGAGCCACTCTAACTATAAGCTTTATCAAAAAGGAAAGTTTTAAGCCTAGCCTTAAAAGTAGACAGAGTGTCTGCCTCACGGACTAAAACTGGTAGTTGGTTCCACAGGAGAGGAGCCTGATAACTAAAAGATCTGCCTCCCATTCTACTTTTAGAAATTCTAGGAACCACTAGTAAACCTGTAGATTGAGAGTGAAGTGCTCTGTTAGGAACATAAGGAACAATCAGCTCAAATACTCAAAGAACAATGAATGAGGAATGTGTCAAAAAAAAAAGAAAGGTGCATGGGATATCCTTACAGATGCAGAATTAATGTTTTGATTATGGCTTTTATTTCGGACCTTATACTGATCTCTAGCTGCTCTTTGGCATTTACATTATTTATATTCATTCATATCACATTTCCTCATAGAGCAGAGTTTATTAATATCTTTTTAAATTCTATTTTCAAGGAACGAAACATTAATCAGGATCTATTGGTCAGAATGCAGAAAAGCTGATTTAAAGCCATTTGTTCAAAGCCTAAACACAATTCCTTTGTTTTCTTCTTCTCTCTTAGAGAAGCAGCATGGTCGACAAAAACATCTACATTGTCCAAGGAGAAATAACCACGGTTGTTGGAGCCATTAAGAGAAACTCCCGATGGAATAACCACACGTCGCTGGTAGGTTGTAGTCCAACGCTTCGGCAGAACAGCAGAACGGTGCCGTGCCCTAAAACGCTCTTCCTGCTTTCTTTGGTCAGGATGAAGAACAGGACCCGTTACTGAACAGCTTCGGCCATCTTAAGGAGCATCTCAACAACATTAAAGGTGAGCTGGTGTCATTGTTTCACCATCTACTCTGTCAGGGAGTGAACTATGATGTTTTAGGGCCGGGCGACATGAAGAAAATCTAATTTCACCATTAGTGTTGCACCAGTACCGATACCAGTATTGGGCAGGACCCCGATCCAGCACTAAAAGAGTGGTATCGGTATCGGCGAGTACCAACAAATAGGGCAGCGATAACATTTTGGGAGCCAAAACTTTATTCAAGTATTGTCACCCATTCCAGGTAGGCAATAAAAAGTTCCACTGGATTCACTTCCTGCTTCACAAAGGTAGGCAGCAGCTTGACAAAGCCATGATGGCAATTATTTTACATCCTAGTAGTATGCAGTTCTTCATATATACACACACTGGGCCAAAAAATGGCATCGGCGCAACACTCATCACAATATATTTGGGCTCTATTGTGGTGCACGATATATATCACGATATGTTTAAATTACAATAAAAAAAAATGGAGTGTATGAAATTGCACTGATATACTCATACAAACTTTGGGTTTCAAATTTCATTTAAAGGTACACTATGCAACCGGTGTTGATTTTCCAGTGAGGCTCCCTCCAGAGGGCGAAAGTAAAAGTGCACTGTCGTAAATATGCACAGCTGTTCTCCTGGTTTCTCCGTCAAGCCAGGCGCGGTTGTTTTGAGCTTAGCAGCGAATGACTAACGCTGCGTTCACACTGGACGTAGCTGGCGCGACAGAAGCAGCGAGTTTACATGCAAAGTCAATGGTTGACGCGCGTCAAGGCGCAACAAAAGGTCCCGCGGCGCGTTTTGAGCACCAGGCGCAGCACGTCTGAGCAGCTGAAGCAGCACGTCGGGTGCGTTTAACGCAGGGAGAGAGAGACAGCGCTGATGATCACTCCTCTTAAACAGTTTATTGACGCCTAAATTAACTTAAAATGCAGAAATCTGCCGGCAAAATATACAGCTTGGATTATTTAAATGAAAAACACCTACCAGCTGCCGCGGTGAACCGCTGCTGATGAAGGGATCCATACTGTTGGCGCCCCGCTGGTATGTGGGGGTCTGAGCGGCTCCGACAGAAAAAATATTGAAGGCAGGATAATAATCTGAATGAACTGACGGCGCTGATTACGTTTTCAGGTGTATTTTCTCACTTAAACACATATTAAAACTACTTTATTCCCACTGATCACAGCAAATATAGCTGCAAGGCAGAGAAAGGATAGTGAAGCTCCGCCCAACGCGCCTCAGACACAGCCGGAGCAGCAAAGCTGCTTCAGCCACGCGTCAGAACTAACTGGTACAAGCAGCAAAAAGGAAGCAGCAGACGCGATTTTGCTGCTTTTGCTGCTTGAACGTAGCATAACTGCACAAAGATCGCCACTGTGCTAGCAACGAGAATGCTTTTAACTGGGGGCGTGTAGCAGTTCTCGCCGTAAAGCATGACTGACTCTCACGAGACTTCTGAGCCTGTGGGTCCGGGTCGGTGCTCCTGCAGTTGCAAGTGCAGTATTTCCCCCACAGACCACCAGGGCGGCCGAGAATACCTTTGTTCAACCTGAAATGACTCATTTAATCATCCAAAACGTTATGGAACACATTAATTAACTGAAAAATGTTGCATAGTGTCCCTTTAATTTTGTTTTAACCAGCTCAAAGCTTTTCTGCCACATTATGTCTTTGGGTGTTGATGGCAGCAGCGCAGCTGATATTTCTCTCCAGGATGGAGTCACAGCCAAACAGGAACAGACCAGATGAAGCTACTATGAGAAAAAGCAGAGAGAGCAGAACGTTAGTGATTGAACTAACAGATTCTGCAGAGTGGGAGAATAGAGATAGAATGAAGCAGAATGGTTGGTTAACAGTTAGTCAGCAACTTACAAGATTTACAAAACCAAAAATATTTTCTTATGAAAAAGTTTATTAGAGCAAACAGCTTTGTTTGCATATATTTAAAGGGGTCTTTAGAATGATTCTATTGGGTATTTGGTCCTCAAGGTCTCTGAATAGGGTGTGTAACATTAGTTGGGCTGAAAATGGCATATTTGCTGTTCTATGAGCCCTAATGAAGGCTGGTCAAAAGCCCTAGAATGAAACGACAGGTTTCCTTCCTTTTATGGTATGCTCATCAATATTTAGATGAGCTGTGCGCTGATTGGTTGGTTTACAACGAGCAAATCCGCTTAGCAAAGACGCATCATAGCAACAAGCACTCACTCACTGAAACATCGAGATTGTTGATATGGTAGGGTTACCAGACGTCCTCTTTTTGTCCTACATGTCCTACTTTTCATACCTAAAATAGTGTCCGGGGGGAATTTCAAAATCGTCCGGGATTTTGGTCGACTACAGTGCAAGTCTCCCCATCTCCAAACTATTAGCACTGAACTTTATGTGCTGGGAATTTTAAAGAAGCACAAAAAGTTGTAAAATTAGATTAGAGATGCCAAGTTTAGACAACGCCTGTAAAACCTCTGAACATCACATCACAGGTAGAGCATCTAAAAAAACATTGAAATAACGTCATGAATAGCGTCTGTGATTTCCCTGCATCTCTTCCTGTTTCTCTCATATGGGATAACTTTTTCAACGTCATCTTCCTCACAGCTGATTTATAGAACATTTTTAATTGTTGAGCAGCGAGACGCTGACATGCAGGGTTTACAATATTCCCTCATTTGTACTGCTACCTTGTGCAGCAATGGTTTTTGGTCTTACAAATTAGCGCATTTTGTTGGACGTCCTCAGCGTGAAATCCAAACCGCTGCCGTATATATCGCTCTACTGGATATACGGCGCTATATAAGTACATGCCATTTACCATTTAATGAAACACCTGCTGTCGCCATTTTTTGTTTCCTGGTCGCTGCAGTGTATGGAGGACGGGCTCTACCATATTTAAAAATAAATACTGATGTTACGCCCACCAAGGACACAACATATTTGAGGACACGAGACAAAAATGAGGGTTCAAAAAAAGATGTTTTATTAATAAATTCTCTCCGTTTTAGTTGTTCTTGGTTCGGCTTCTTCAGATGTTCTGCGAAGAGAAAAATAGTTAACGGCCCTCAAATCCCGTGCCCCAAAAAAAATAAAAAAAGAAACCCAAAGTAACAACAGAAAGTTGGACCTGGCAGGCCGATCAAACAGAATAAAACGGTACAGGAGGGGGCCAACCCTATACAGGGCCGTCGAAGCCCCTACTGGTACCGGACTAAAGGCAAAAAATAACCTAAGCGAAAGAAAAATCGAAAACAGGACTACCGGTCCCGCCAGGCCAAAAACCTCAAGAAAAAAGTAAGAAAAAGGTAACAAAAATACCACATGGCAGGCTGGAACGTCCGCTGCAGGCCGCAGCGACAAGACAAGTGCGCACCGCGCACGATGGAGCAAATGAAGCAGGTGGGAAGTGGCGTCCAAACGAGGTTGGAAAGGAACGCGCAAGGAACGCGCTAACGTGCTGAAGGCCAGCCTATTTATAGGCGGACGACAGCACCACAAATTAACATAATTGATTTACTAAAAAAATCCTAAAATATATTAACAAAAGGATCCTTCAACTAAAGTTTATAAGCAAACGAAGAAAAGAAATGGACAAAAATCATAATGTGCCTGGGGCACATAACAACTGAAATAAATATATTCTCTATAAATAAATAAGCATACAATTAATTCCCCCCAAAATTATAACAAACAAATAAATGTAGGTAAAATTAAATTATACAGTGAGACATAAATGTATATATCTTAATTAGCTTCTTTATTTATTCACCTTTGTAATAATTACCTTATTTATTTATTGTCTGTTATAATCTTCAACTTTATTTATTAATTACTTATTTTTTAAAGTATTTATTTACGTGCATTTTGTAATATTTTTGTCTGTTTGATTCATCCTTCGTATTTGTTTACTTCTTCAATGCATTATGCAAATGAGGAAGGGCTGTGTTTTAGAGGGTCGCCCATTGGTTGGCGGCCCATCCTCTTAACTCGCAGAGCTCAGAGTATTAAGTTAAAAGTTCTCTTTTCTGTAGCTGTTGTTCAATAAACATTTTAAGTAGGGATGCACAATATTGGGATTTTGGCCGATATCCGATATGCCGATATTTTAAAACTCATGTAGCCGATAACCGATATCGATACTGATGTTAAAGCTGGACAAAAATAAGTAGTCATTGAAAATAGCAGTTTTGTTATCCATTTCTGACACTTTGAAAAATAATATACTCAAATATATTTTCATATGCTGATATCAAATTGATTTTTAAAAACGCGGTATCGATGTATTTTACTTTCAAAATCTCGTGAAATTTCATCGTTCTGTTACAAACTCTCGTGATATTTTGCAAATTCTTGTGAGATTTTCAATGTATCAACATATGAAAATATGGCAACATTTCGTGAATTTTCGGGGGATTTGGTAGCATAACGATGACATATAGCAATATTTCATTAGTAAAAGAGATTGATATGGTGTTTTTAAATGGCAATATATCAGAAGATATTGTGATATTTTAATGTATCAATATTTTTTTCCTCGTCTTTAGAAGTTTTTAAGTCTGTAAAAAATTTTTTGAGGAAGAAGTAGTTTTTTTGGTTTTTTTTAGACTTTAGAAACTCAGAAGCTGATCAAATATCGGGTTAAATATCGCTGGGGTGGCCGATGTCCAATATTCAGTTTTAAGGCCGATACCGATAGGGGGCCGATTATAACGAGCATCCCTAGTTTTAAGATCATTTGAGGTGAGAACATAATACTTATAAGTGTCACTATATGACCCATTTACTGCATTAAAGCAGAAAATAATGCTGTTTGGAGGAGGAGTTTATGATGCGTTCAAAGTGTGTGGGGAAAAATAAAACTGTCAGTGAAATAGATGCAGATGGCTTAATGTCGTAATGCGAATTTCTATGGCTGCAATAGTGATTTTTAACCATCGTGAGTGGAAAAACTCGAGATACATACGGTATATTTGATATATCTTGAACCCCTTTGATGTTTCTGATGGAATTTCTAGAAAAACTTTGGAGCAGCCGCTGTCTGGTCCGACAGACAGTTGGTGGAGGAAGTGAAATGAAAAAAGCAAGAATGCCTTTTGACCTTTAACCTTTAATTTAGCTGTACTATCAGTGGCTCTGAGTAGTAATATTGTTGCGCGGCCATCTGACTGGACCCAGTCTGGAATCTGAAGATCTAGTGCGAGATCTAGCTAGTTAAATAAAGGTTAGAATAACCCATCCAGGCATTGTATCTCGCTGCTAGGAGTGACATCGTCCCTAAAAGGCAGAACTAGCGGACAATGCTGGTCTGACGGGGTATGCTGATCTGACAGAACAACAGCCCCTAGTGAAGCCTTTTCACCGCATCTGTAGAAGATGCGAGCAGCGGCTAAGCTGTAACACATGCAGCCTGATAAAAAGCCGCGTCCTGCAGCTTTAGCTGTCCTCCAGGGAATGCCTCTCGCTCTGTGAGATGGACAGGCACTGCTGGCTGAGCAGGAATTCACCGCAGAGTTCGGCCCCAAAGCTTTTTCTTTCTTTCAAACCACACACACCATATCTCATGGCTCCCAGGACCACAATGTGAACTAAATCTATTCTTTAATCAGGATCTTACACATAGCAGCTTTTTAGGTTCTGTGTACCGTCGATGCCGTCACTGCTTAGTAGATCTCTGGCAGTGATTTCATGCAGCAACACTTTGCTAGAAGCGGTTTAGTGTCTCTGTGTTGCTGTTGCTTCGAGGCCCAGCTGTTCACTTAATGAAAGCTCAGAATTCCTCATTATTAAAGATTGCTGCTCCCTCTAAGAAAGAAACATGCATCAGTTCCTGGAGGGTTTTTTTCTTCCCTCTCTCTCTAACGTAGTCCACCTCTGCTCTGTTGAAACCTCTGATTGACAGGACCATGTGCTGTAGAGGTGGAGAGTGCTGCAGCTGGAAGTATATCATCCGCAATTTTAGTTGAGTAAATATAGCAGGGAGTCTTGTCAAGAAGGGAGATAAATTGTTCTGAGAAAGGAAGTGTTGTTGCTTTTTCTCAAAGAAGGGAAAAAAAATAGCCTGGACTTGTGGAAAATATAAGGTCTTTTCTCATCTCCCAAACAATGGCAGCACAGTTGGGAGAGGGGCGGTCGTATAACATGTGTTCCAGCGCCTCAGCTCCTCCTTACTCTATCAGCCAAGCAACCAAATTCATGAAGGGTTATTACTCCAAACACCTGAAAATGACCCGGTTTGTACATGATAGTAGGCATACTTTGTCAATATAATTATATAATTGAACTTTATTGATCTCACATTGCAGAAAGTTACCTCAGCATATAACCAACCCCTTTGGGGAGCAGTTGGCTGCCATTGTGCAGCGCCCAGGGAGCAGTTTGAGGTCAAGGGTCTTGCACTGTGACCCAGAGTGGCAGTCTGTGGGAGTGGGGCTGGAACGTCAGGATTCCAAGCTCTATGCCCTAATCACCAAGTCGCCACTCCCCCACTAGGCCGCCCCTTGCCCCGCTAGGCCGCCATTCCTCCCGCTAGGCCGCCATTCCTCCCGCTAGGCCGCCATTCCTCCTGCTAGGCCGCCATTCCTCCCGCTAGGCCGCCATTCCTCCCGCTAGGCCGCCATTCCTCCCGCTAGGCCGCCATTCCTCCCGCTAGGCCGCCATTCCTCCCTCGCTAGGCCGCCATTCCTCCCGCTAGGCCGCCATTCCTCCCGCTAGGCCGCCATTCCTCCCGCTAGGCCGCCATTCCTCCCTCGCTAGGCCATCACTTCCCTCGCTAGGCCGCACCTGTCCCCGCCAGGCCGCCACTCCCCTCACCAGGCCGCCACTTCCCTCGCTAGGCCGCCACTTCCCTCGCTAGGCCGCCATTTCCCTCTCTAGGCCGCCACTTCCCTCGCTAGGCCGCCACTTCCCTCGCTAGGCCGCCACTTCCCTCGCTAGGCCGCCACTTCCCTCTCTAGGCCGCCACTTCCCTCTCTAGGCCGCCACTTCCCTGTCTAGGCCGCCACTTCCCTCGCTAGGCCGCCACTTCCTTCGCTAGGCCGCCACTTCCTTCGCTAGGCCGCCACTTCCTTCGCTAGGCCGCCACTTCCCTCGCTAGGCCGCCACTTCCCTCGCTAGGCCGCCACTTCCCTCGCTAGGCCGCCACTTCCCTCGCTAGGCCGCCACTTCCCTCGCTAGGCCGCCACTTCTCTCGCTAGGCCGCCATTTCCATTGCTAGGCCGCCCCTGGCCCCGCTAGGCCACCACTCGCCCCTCTAGGCTGCCACTCTCCCCTCTAGGCCGCCACTCCCCTTGCTAGGCTGCCACTTAATAAGCGAGGTCTTCTGTTCCTCTGTAATGGGGTGGGGCTGTGTTGATAGCAGGAAGGAATCAATTCAATTTCTGCATTGTAGGTTTTTAAAAGCTGTAATCTGAGTCCACCACCTCTGTTTAATGTTGTTTTTTCTTAACATAGATGGCTTCCTTCACGCCCCTCTCATACCACCTGTCTTCTTTGTCCAATATGTGAACATTCTGTTCCTCAAAAGAATGTCCTTTGTCCATAAAGTGTAGAAGTACAAACTTGGAAACAAAGTCCAGTGGATGTTCTTTTTTTTACTTTTCTGGAACGTTATTATTAGTTTGGTTGAGAGTTTGATTAAAAGGATCTGATCTGTTTATCACTTTCATTGACCAACAGACAGTAATGACTTAGATTGATGTAGTTCAGCTACTTTTGTCCTTTCCTTGTGTCTTAGCTTTGCTACATTGCTCTGCTGGATAACTTCAGTGCATTGAAGCTTCATTTCCTGTAAAATAACCTGCATCTTAAATCGCTATGGTGGTGTGAAGAAGCCAAGGCTGAAACTGAACTAAAGAAAGATGAGGAGGTGGATTCGGCAAAGGCGCTTTGATACGAAGGAGGGAGGGATGGTGAGGTTCATGTCTGGCTGGTGTCAACATAGGAGAGGTGATGTTCGGACTGACGAATGTTTGGCTCAGAGGAAGCAAGATGAGAGCAGAGCTTTGGAAAGCAGCTGCTGCAGCGGTGAAGGGAGCAGAGGGAGTGTCTGCTCCTCCGTCTCGGTGTTTCTGACTGAGACATTTCAGTGAAATATGGTTTGGATTCTGATGATGACATCGCTGTTCTTGGGATTGTAATGGTTATTATCTATTGAATCTAATGAAAACGTTAGGAAAATAAACTTATATGCATAAATTTAAAAATGCCGTTTTGGATAATAATGTCATGAAAAATCTAAAGTAGGAAATAGAAAATAAAAAGAGTGGAACCTGAACAAAAATGCTGTCAGAAATGGTATTACAGTTAATAAGATTAGAGACCATCAGTGAAATGTTGTGCTGTCATTTTCTATCATAGATTCGCCTCACACCGTGTCCGATAGAGCTGTCATTGCGTAGATGTAGTCATAGATCTTTATTTTATAAAGGTTGGCTGATAAACATCCTCTGTGGAAGGTGGACAGAAAAGTTCAGGTCCTGGTCCTGTTCTGCTTTAGGTAGCAGCTGCTTTCCTTCCTGAAAAGGATTACAGCAACTTTTAGCCACTGGTCTGCTACTAAACAGGCCACACTGGAACGACCGTGGCTCATTTTGTTAGCGGTGCTCTCGAGCACCTTGAACCAGAGCAGAGAACGGTGAAGGGGGGGTGTCTCTACATATCTGTAGTGGTGATCAGCAGTAGACTGGACTGGAAGTCAAACCCAGATAGAAGGATGAGCAGACTCTCACCATTTCTCAATATATGTACTTGTGCGTTCTCATGTGCTCGGGTCCTTGTGAAACGTCATCATCCTCAGCCCTAGTGCTTTTCCAATTCACAAGAACAAGAAGACAGAGAATGGACAAAGTCCCCGGATGTTGTTCTCGCCCCTCCCTCTTTACCCAGCATGCATCAGAGCAGACTTGTCCGTTCTCCAGGCTGACAGCTGTCCCAGCATGCACTGCGGCAGCAGCAGCTCCCAGGTTAGCGCTCACAGAGCTCAGAGTTTTAAGTTAAAAGCTCTCTTTTATGTCACTGTTGTTCTATTGAAGTACGTTTTAAGATCATTTGAGGAGAGAACATTATACTGTTACACATCACTATATGGCCCATTTACTGATTTAAAAGTAATAAAAAAAAATAGTTCTGATGTCAAGAGGACCGCAGCAACCAGTGGACCTCCAGGGCCGATATTAGCCCATCTGCGGCAGCCACGGCCGACGTCAACCCGTCTGCGGCAGCCAGGGCCGACGTTAGCCCGTCTGCGGCAGCCAGGGCCGACGTCAGCCCGTCTGCGGCAGCCACGGCCGACGTCAACCCGTCTGCGGCAGCCAGGGCCGTCTGAGGTAGCCAGGGCTAACATTATCCCATCTACAACAGCCAGGGCCGACGTTAGCCCGTCTGCGGCAGCCAGGGCCGACGTCAGCCCGTCTGAGGTAGCCAGGGCTAACATTATCCCATCTACAACAGCCAGGGCAGATGTCAGCCCGTCTGCGGCAGCCAGGGCCGACGTAAGCCCGTCTGAGGTAGCCGGGGCTAACATTATCCCGTCTACAACAGCCAGGGCCGACGTTAACCCGTCTGCGGCAGCCAGGGCCGACGTTAACCCGTCTGCGGCAGCCAGGGCCGACGTCAGCCCGTCTGCGGCAGCCAAGGCCGACGTAAGCCCGTCTGCGGCAGCCAGGGCAGACGTCAGCCCGTCTGCGGCAGCCAGGGCCGACGTAAGCCCGTCTGAGGTAGCCAGGGCTAACATTATCCCGTCTATAACAGCCAGGGCCGACGTTAACCCGTCTGCGGCAGCCAGGGCCGACGTTAACCCGTCTGCAGCAGCCAAGGCTAAAATCTCGTCTGAGGTAGCCAGGGCTAACATTATCCCGTCTACAACAGCCAGGGCCGACGTTAACCCGTCTGCGGCAGCCAGGGCCGACGTTAACCCGTCTGCAGCAGCCAGGGCTAAAATCTCGTCTGCGGCAGCCAGGGCCGACGTTAGCCCGTCTACAACAGCCAGGGCCGACGTCAGCCCGTCTGCGGCAGCCAGGGCCGACGTCAGCCCGTCTGCGGCAGCCAGGGCCGACGTCAGCCCGTCTGAGGTAGCCAGGGCTAACATTATCCCGTCTACAACAGCCAGGGCCGACGTTAGCCCGTCTGCGGCAGCCAGGGCCGACGTTAACCCGTCTGCGGCAGCCAGGGCCGACGTTAACCCGTCTGCGGCAGCCAGGGCCGACGTTAACCCGTCTGAGGTAGCCAGGGCTAACATTATCCCGTCTACAACAGCCAGGGCCGACGTTAGCCCGTCTGCGGCAGCCAGGGCCGACGTCAGCCCGTCTGAGGTAGCCAGGGCTAACATTATCCCGTCTACAACAGCCAGGGCAGACGTCAGCCCGTCTGCGGCAGCCAGGGCCGACGTAAGCCCGTCTGAGGTAGCCAGGGCTAACATTATCCCGTCTACAACAGCCAGGGCCGACGTCAGCCCGTCTGCGGCAGCCAGGGCCGACGTCAGCCCGTCTGCGGCAGCCAGGGCCGACGTCTGCCCGTCTGCGGCAGCCAGGGCAGACGTCAGCCCGTCTGCGGCAGCCAGGGCCGACGTAAGCCCGTCTGAGGTAGCCAGGGCTAACATTATCCCGTCTACAACAGCCAGGGCCGACGTTAACCCGTCTGCGGCAGCCAGGGCCGACGTTAACCCGTCTGCAGCAGCCAGGGCTAAAATCTCGTCTGAGGTAGCCAGGGCTAACATTATCCCGTCTACAACAGCCAGGGCCGACGTTAACCCGTCTGCGGCAGCCAGGGCCGACGTTAACCCGTCTGCAGCAGCCAGGGCTAAAATCTCGTCTGCGGCAGCCAGGGCCGACGTTAGCCCGTCTACAACAGCCAGGGCCGACGTCAGCCCGTCTGCGGCAGCCAGGGCCGACGTCAGCCCGTCTGAGGTAGCCAGGGCTAACATTATCCCATCTACAACAGCCAGGGCCGACGTTAGCCCGTCTGCGGCAGCCAGGGCCGACGTTAACCCGTCTGCGGCAGCCAGGGCCGACGTTAACCCGTCTGCGGCAGCCAGGGCCGACGTCGGCCCGTCTGCAGCAGCCAGGGCTAAAATCTCGTCTGAGGTAGCCAGGGCTAACATTATCCCGTCTACAACAGCCAGGGCCGACGTTAACCCGTCTGCGGCAGCCAGGGCCGACGTTAACCCGTCTGCAGCAGCCAGGGCTAACATCTCGTCTGCGGCAGCCAGGGCCGACGTTAGCCCGTCTGCAGCAGCCAGGGCTAACATCCCGTCTGCGGCAGCCAGGGCCGACGTTAGCCCGTCTACGGCAGTCCTCTCTCTGCATAGCCGTGTGTGACAAAATGTTGATTTGATTTGTGTTTATCTGACTATGTTGTTTATTATTCCCCCAATACATGAAAAAAGTTAGAATTTATTGTTTTCTAGAGACTCTTAATAACAGGAGGTGAAATGCAACACTAGACGAGCTGAGCGTGTGGTGATGTCATCAGTACGCTTCTGTTCCAATATTTATACTGCGTTCTCCCAGAGTCCATGTTCTTCTCAAGAAAATACTTGGCGAGGTCACAGGCTGAACTCACGTTCTAGAGAATTGAGAAATGGCCTGTGTCTCTGCTGCCCTGCTAACAGACAGAGCGTTGCTCTGTGTTTTAGCTGTTAATGTGTTAGTAAGCCGACCTCCAGCCTTTCATCTGAGATCTAAGGAATGGGGTTGGATCTCAAGGCTGACCGGTGATCAGGGAACTGCTCCACCTCTGGGTTTGTCATGACAATTATTGTTTTTGAAAAAACATTTTTTTGGCCCTCCGTCTCTCCTATAATGAAGCTCAGAGAACAGAACGCCGCTCTGCTCTGACCTGCTTTTTATTCACTCACCTTCTTGCCTTTCCTTATGCCAAAGCAACTGAGCCTCATCAGTTTAAATCTTAAAGCCCCCCTCCCCCACGTGCTGCTGCTGCGAAGGTCAGGTTTTGACAAGTGAGCAGCAGAAACGGTCTCTGCTTAAATCCCTTCATTTTTATTCATAGAGATACAGATTTAGAGGACTTTGCTGCCCCCCCGACACATAACCAGCATTGTGTCTGACTGACAGCTTCATCTCTTTTGTTTTTTTGTTACGTGAAACAAAACTTGCAGGTGCAGCTCTAATTGAGGCAGAATGTCTGAAAACCACGACTGCGTGACCTGAAACTGACCGTTGCCGTTTCCTCTGCAGGAGCAGCTTCATGGGCTGAATGTTGTTCCATTGAGGGATCTAGCAACAGGCATGTTTGATTAATGCAAAGTTTGAAAAGAGGCAATCCAGAAATAACACTTTGGAACTTCTCTGATTTTATTTTTTTCAAATATTTACAGGTTATATGTTTTACGATGTTATTTTTCAAATTTCAAACCTTATTCTTTTCAAACGGCGTTTCTATTGGTTTCTGGACGTTAACGTTGGCCTCAGGAAATGGCTGCTCCACTGACCCCCAGATTCCACATACTGTACACATGTGTTTTTATTCATGTATTTGAATAGGGACAAAGCACATTAATGAACATCAGTATAAAAAGAAATGTAAATATGCTGGATTATAGCTACAAAGCTAGTTTTCATCCGTAGTCCCTAGGCAGGCAAATGCATAAGAAAGAACATATAACATACAATATAAGCATCACAAGGAAATGTTAAGAGTTTAGTGGTCACATGACTGGTTTGTTTTCATCCGTAGTTTGAGTTGAGCTCTAAACCTGCCCTATGTATGTATGTGTGTGTGTGTGTATATATATATATATATATATATATATATATATATATATATAACAATTGGATGCAAGCTATTGGTAGTTCAACATACCAGTAAGCAGATTTTTCATCTCAATTAAAAGAGAGGCTTAAAAGTTTCATCAAATCCAGTCACAACAACTTCAAAGAGCTCCTCACACAACTTCAAACAAAATTCTTATCGTAGGCATGAAGAGATGCTGGGTTTGGAGGTAGAGAACAAACAAGTTTGTATGATTATCCCTATTGGGGAACCGTGGAGGCTGTAGGCTGTAGGCTTTGCTTTGCGCAAGCCGTCTGGAATGTGACGAAACAGAGGATGTGGGATTTCTGGGTAAACCTGGGTCTGGTTCTGCTGGAGGTTTCTTTTTGTTCTTAGGGAGTTTCCTCTCCACTGTCCCTGCATGCATGCTTGGTGTGAGGGTTTGCTGAAGAGTCGATGTCTCCTGTCTCTACCTGCTTATGCTGTAAGTGACTGGATGCAATCAGCTGGTTTTCCTCAGATAGAAACGTTGAACCTTTGATCTGACTGGATGATCTGGTTAATTGTTTCTATAAAGCATTGAGATGACATTGCTGATATGTAAATAAACTGAATTGAAATGTAACAACAACAAAAAAGTTTGAGGAAACCTTAAAATAAATGATAAAAAATGTAAACTCAGAAAACGGTTACATTTCTTCCAAAACCTTTTCTGATTGAGAAGTTTTCAAAGTTTTTCCAGCATTTTCTTCTTTTTTTTTTTAAAGCTGCCTTTTTGAAAGTCGATTTCAGCAATAATAGATAAACTTTTGTTGCGTTGAGCTTTAGTGTTTCACTAAATGAATCGGTTTTTAATCATTTAGTCGGCGTCCCACTGTACAACTGTTTTTATATGATCCAATCCAGACGTTCCCATCAGGTGCTTCCATGAATTTTCCCGTGGTGTCCGTCATGAAGAGAGGCCCGGCTCATGCCGTTTCGTGTCAAGGTCAAGTGTGTGTATTTTTGTATTGTGTCAATCCACAGCTGTGGTCAGAGCGGGACTGCCAGCCCCCGGGGGGTTTGGGTCAAGCACTCGGCATCTGGTGGTTGCCGTTCACCCATTCCTTCACCCTGTCAGTCCCTGGTGTCCTCCTCCGTGCCACATGATCTTTGCACATATATCAGTCCCAATGAGAGTGGGGCCAGGCAGCTGGCCGCTGCTGAGGAGAAAGACCCATAATTCATGTCGCTCAGCCACTTATTCCAAATTGTTTACTCTTGATGCCATTCTGAGAAGGGCCGCGGTGTCCCATGGTCATGCCTGGCATGTCTGCTCGGAGGGCTCCCTGTCTCCCAGCGTGGAGCAGGAGGTCACATGTCGGAGTCTCAGTCATGCTGTCAGTGTTATTTTAAGGACATCAAAACAACAAAACAAACGGCAGGTTTTCAGGTTGGCTTTCTTTTTTTTTCTTGTCATTTTATTAATGAGGCATCACAGTTTTCAATTAACTTTGATTCAGAATGGTTTTTTTTAAGGTTTCCTTTCTTTAGTTTGAACAGTTTGATTGGTCCTGGTGAAACTGATTAAAAAGATTTATTTAATAGACTTTTTATATTTTCTACAATTAAAAGCAAAAACCCTTCCAAATAGGTGGACCCCTTCGTCCGTTTCAATTTGCATGTTTGCAAAACAAAAACAAGCCTTTGTTGGGCTACTGTATAGAACCTCGAACTGAACCCTATTTCTGACATTTTGAATTGAAAAAGCTTCCTTGATGGGAAGTGAAACGTCTTCAAAATTGGAAACAAAGTCCAGTGGATTGTTTTTAACTTTTTTTGGACAGGCAGCTGTCAAAGGAAAAGTCCGCTCAGCACAGAATAATCAATGGATCATTATTTATACCTAAAACTAATATATTTATGGTGATATTTTGAATTTAGCGTTAATCAGTAAAATAAACAAAAAATAATAAAAATTTTCGTTGCGATCTTTGAGTCTGGATGTGGCCAATTTTGCCCAAATAAAGCAGCACCTCACTCCTGACATCTTCCGGCAGTGACTTCACACCATTCTCCCCGCTCTACAAGCTAAATCATTGGGAACTACTAGACACATCTGCAATCAACAACAATTATTGAAGATTTCCAGAGGACTTCACCATTGAAATTCACCAGAGCTATAGTTGAGACTAGAAGTCCCAGAGAATGCAAGTTTTCCTGCAAGCCCCCCTCCCCTCTTCAAGTTTGTGTATTCACTCTACCTTGCTAACTGTCCTTGTTTTAATGCAAATAACCTGTGATATGACCAGCCCTCTATATGAGACTGGATAAAGGCTGAAACAAACTGGAGTCAGAAGAAGAGCATTTGTCTGTTTTCACACATTCCAAACGAGTGTCTTTGTTGTCAGGCGCAGATATTTCAGTATATCTTGAAAATGGTCTCGAGGCATTGTGGCTTTGATGTATGAATTCCCAAAGTCTTTGGACCACAAATCCTGCATGGTCCCAAAACTCCCCTGTGCTGCCTTCATAAACAGAACTTAATTGAAAGCCATCAGCTCATTCACACTCATTTTTCAGCCGTGTTCTGTTTTTCAACCCTGTTGGACTGTGCAATCTCTGATGGTCATCAGCAAACCAATATCCACCAAACAGGGGAAGCTTTGGAGGCGACTTGTAGTTTTCTGTCTTGCAAACTCAGTTGGCCCTCCAGTCCCGCTGAGCCTTATCTGCGTGCTTTGCTAAGAGGTGAAGTCCTCAACTTTTCTGGACCCACACACTGCCATCTTTTGCTGTCTCTGTTTATTCTGGTGTTGTGTCCATACCGGAAACCTTGCGTTTCTTGCTACTAGGAGAGTTGTCATTCTCATCTCATGTAGCCTCCTCCTCTTTGCTGTCCTCCTCAGTAACAACACAAACTTTCCGGTGGAGTCTTCCTCTTCAAATGTGAAGTCAAAGTTTTCACCATCAGAATCACAGTCTAGCATGTCTTGTAACATAGCCAAAGCCTCCAAAAGCGCACTCTCTCCTTTTGGTACGCCAAGCCATGTTGATCTAGGATGAAATCTCAACAACTCTTCGATCTGTTGGGCCTTCAAATGAAAATTACTCTTAATTAAAAAAACTTATTATTTATTGAACAGTATGTAATAATTTCATATTTAAAGTACTTTCAGAAGTTTGAATTCTGAATATTACCTGACTTTTCCATTAAAATCAAAAAGATATTTGTTCTATCCAGAACTCCTCAAGCTGCAAAGTTTTAGTTTCACCTGGTTTGTTTGACAGATTAATGGATTTGCAAAATAAGTGTTATTTGCAGCCCTAGTTTTAGGGCAAAAATATTGACTCCATTGGCAGGTTATCTGACTTATCTGCTCCAATTGTGGTCAAACCCATTTATTACTCTTTCTTTGATCAGTTTTTGATTAATGTTTCTCAGCTAAAAGCCGCAATCTGAGAAAAGTCAAGCAGCCTCTGTGTTCGCTGCATGCATTTGGAAGGTATTTGACAGCATTTGGCAAAGCAGTTGTTCAGACTGGATGCCACCTAGTGCTGGTTAGTCGCTATAAATCTGCTCAGTTAACGGCTCCCTAACCAGGGACTGACAGGCAGGGCTTAAGTCCTGTGTGAAGAGGAGATGCAAGTGTCGTCCAGTTTGAGAGGCTCTCAGCAATGTGCTGAGTGGATGGAGAGTCTGAGCAGAGGGCCATTAATCATCCTGGTTGGAGGCTGTGTGTTCAGCTGGGGGCGGGGCGGGACGCGCTGGCTTCCAGGCACTGAGACGGCTTAGAGGTTTGATGCTACAGAGGGTTGAATGCTCCAGGGGGGATTTAGATGTGCTGACAGGAAGCGTGGATAAACATGAACACAACATCCTGACCCTGATAGGAGAAGAGGTGGAGGTTAGCCTGGGGAAACACCTGAGAAGGCAGCGTTTTCTCACAGCTTTGACTTTCACACCCAGATCTATTCCCAGGAATTAGCAGCTCAGGCGTTTTAATGTCATTCATCTTAATATAAGGATTCATAAAAACCATGTTGAGTGACCCTGCTCTCCAATGTCTGTTGAAAGCTATGAATTAAAAATAAACAAAGGATTTGTTGGACTTTACTTGTAATTTATGTTGATAACAGGAAAAAAAAATACATTAAAATTCCCACAATAATCCCACTATTGAATTTTAACTCTGAACTGAGTTTCACTAAAAACTTTCACTGATTTCAGCTAGAGATCCACCAACAGATTTTCTAAAGAGAAGAAAAACAGCCGTTATTTTAGCCTCAGTCTCAATGATACCCAATGTTACACTGGCTGCACCTGTTGGGCAGGGCTGCTAGACCGAACTGTAACACAAGTCTCAGTTTAAACAGAAAGAAAACTTAATCAGTGAATTAGATAGATGGAGAAGCAATGAACATGATCTGAGGCATTGCTGCTCAGCACAAAAAACACTGATATTAACTAAAAATATTATTATCTCTAAATTAAACACATGATGATCTTTGGCTGAAGATTCCTTGTCATCCAGGTCATAGTCGTCCAAAAAAATTTAAAACAATCCACTGGACTTTGTTTCCAAGTTTGAAGACATTTCTCTTTCCATCAAGGAAGCTTTTTTAATTCAAAATGTCAGAAATAGCGTTGAGTTCCAGGTTTTAAACAGTAGCCCAAGAAAGGCTTGTTTTGGCTAAGAAAACATGTAATATGTAATAATTTTATCTTTAAAGTACATTTCAGAAGTTTGAATTCTGAATATGGCCGGACTTTTCCTCTAATAATGATTATATATATATATTATATTATATAATTTGATTATTTTGTATTTAAGGCCTATTTATTCATAAAATAAAAAATAAAAATAACAATAAAATGGTAGTGGGATCTGTGTGTTGCTCACATTAGAACCTCTTTAGAAGTTTTCATTTAAAGCACTTTTTTTTATTCATTCTCACGGAGGAAGTCACTGTGTAAATAAACAATGTCCTTAGCATAGCTTAGGCCTTACTGTGTATCATTGCTTTAATCACTCCCTGCAGGCCACACATCATCAATAAAACAGAAGGCTTTAGGTGAGCTTGGAATGTTTTAACACTCTCCGATGCACCATCAGCTCCTCCATTGTGGTCGGTGCTAAAAAGGGCTCCTGGTTGGAATGTGGTGACATGTTGAATGGCTAAAAAGCATTTCCAAGACGGATCGTCCAGTTGGTATTAACAATTTCTAAAGGTGACAGGTGTAGGTTTACATTGTGTAGAAGGGGATGCCTCTAAATTTAAACCACAGGGAGAGTTTTCCATTTTGGTTTCATTGACACCATCAAGAATATTTGTCTTTGCATATTTCTGGTGTTTTAGCATTGATGCTCCCCCTATTAGAGTAGGTGACAGGGTGTCCCTCCATTAAATCTCCATTGGGAGTCTGAGTTGGGTTCTTTTCTACATCCTCACCAAAGATTAATATTTAAGTCTTTAAAACAGGCTGAAACTTTGGGATTTCTTAGAATGTATAGTATTGAGTTAATAAGAGCAAAAAGTTGTCTTGTGTAATTCAGACCCAGTATTATTCTCAGATGACTCTAAATTCCTGCCTACTAATGCCTGCAACCATGTAGACATTTGAAATCTTTCCCCCCTTTTCAGTTGTGCATTAAAAAAATAGTGAAAATGTTTTTGTATTTGCCGTTCGGTTGGTTTGTCCTTAGCTTAAAGTCTCAGTTTAAAATGGAAAGCATCTGTTCATGTGGAAAAGCTGTGCTGCTTCCATCAACAGCTTTGTTTAATGATGTTGGAGATCGTTTTTCAGTGTAGTCCTGTTTCTCTGACTGAGAATGTGCTCCCTTCATCCTCTGATATTGGAGCTGGCTGTGTGTTTCCTGGACTGGGCAGCCTTTTACAGTTACCTTTTGTATCTCTGCTTATGTCTCCTTGAACCCCAGTCGGCCTCGGCAGATGGCTGCTCACACTGAGCCTGGTTCTAATGGAGGTTTCATCCTGTTCAAAGGGAGTTTTTCCTCTCCACTGTCACTATAAGCATACTTAGTGGGAGGGATTGCATCCGAGTCTATTGGTTGATGCAATCAACTGTCTTTTTTTGTTTTGGACAGAAAACTTTGAATCAATTTGACAGGGTGTTCTGGTGAACTGTAAAGTAACTTGAGATGACATGTGTTGTGAATTGGTGTGAGAAATAAACTGAATTGAATTGGATAAACCAAAAAATATATCTGTAGCAAATAGCATTCAGCTAAACTGACTGTGACCGGGCTGCATCAGTTTACCATATTATCATTCACCATAGCTTTTAACAATCGCTCCTTTATTGACTCCAAGTCTTTACATCGAGCCAGAGAAACCCGACTAGAGCTGCATCTCATTGGTGTAGGTCATCATGAAGGAATCGGGGCCGCTGTTTAAAACCGCTAAACAGCACAGCAGTTCAAATGAAAACATCAGTTCACCAGCAGACAGTCCTGGCAAAATGTCTCCTCTCTGCTTGCGGAGAGGAGGTCTATGGTGTGGTTGAAAACAAGGCCCCATATTAGTATTTTGGGGAGGTATTGTCTTGCTTGTGTGGCACTCGCATCCTTAAGCCTTCAGCGTCTCGGTGTGAATCCCACTCAGCCTTGATAGACTGGGTTAATAAACCTCCCAGCAGCCGTTGCACACACACATACTCAAAAGTTAAGTCTCCTGACACACACAGCTGCTTGTTATTTCATGCCCCATAAGGATACTGTGACCACAGATATTGTAATACGCATATCCAATTAGTAAAGCATTGCACCACGGCTGATCTGTAGCCCAGATCCTCAGGGATTCTAAACGTGCACTGCCCATCTTATGTTGGTCGTATCATACATTGACCTTTAAATCTAAATAGTTTGTCCTCTACCCGGGGGTCTGAAATAAGAGTACCATGAGAAAAATTAACCATGATGCTTAATGCCAGGGTTTAGGGGCGCTGGCTGCCATTTATTTCATTAAATGGGAAATTTACAAAATTATCCGGAAATTTTACAAGTTAAACGAAAAAAAAAAATATATATAATTTGACAACTCGACTATTGGGGATAACGAGTATCTACTTGTGCCGGGCGTCAGTGTCTACTCGTGCCGGGCGTCAGTGTCTACTCGTGCCGGTCGTCCGTGTCTACTCGTGCCGGTCGTCCGTGTCTACTCGTGCCGGTCGTCCGTGTCTACTCGTGCCGGGCGTCAGTGTCTACTCGTGCCGGGCGTCCGTGTCTACTCGTGCCGGGCGTCCGTGTCTACTCGTGCCTGGCGTCCGTGTCTACTTGTGCCGGGCGTCAGTGTCTACTTGTGCCGGGCGTCAGTGTCTACTCGTGCCGGGCGTCCGTGTCTACTCGTGCCGGGCGTCCGTGTCTACTCGTGCCTGGCGTCCGTGTCTACTTGTGCCGGGCGTCCGTGTCTACTCGTGCCGGGCGTCCGTGTCTACTTGTGCCGGGCGTCCGTGTCTACTTGTGCCGGGCGTCAGTGTCTACTCGTGCCGGGCGTCAGTGTCTACTCGTGCCGGGCGTCAGTGTCTACTCGTGCCGGGCGTCAGTGTCTACTCGTGCCGGGCGTCCGTGTCTACTCGTGCCGGGCGTCCGTGTCTACTCGTGCCGGGCGTCCGTGTCTACTCGTGCCGGTCGTCCGTGTCTACTCGTGCCGGGCGTCAGTGTCTACTCGTGCCGGGCGTCAGTGTCTACTCGTGCCGGGCGTCAGTGTCTACTCGTGCCGGGCGTCCGTGTCTACTCGTGCCGGGCGTCCGTGTCTACTCGTGCCGGTCGTCCGTGTCTACTCGTGCCGGTCGTCCGTGTCTACTCGTGCCGGTCGTCCGTGTCTACTCGTGCCGGGCGTCCGTGTCTACTCCTGCCGGTCGTCCGTGTCTACTTGTGCCGGGCGTCAGTGTCTACTCGTGCCGGTCGTCCGTGTCTACTCGTGCCGGGCGTCAGTGTCTACTCCTGCCGGGCGTCCGTGTCTACTCGTGCCGGGCGTCCGTGTCTACTCGTGCCGGGCGTCAGTGTCTACTCCTGCCGGGCGTCCGTGTCTACTCCTGCCGGGCGTCCGTGTCTACTCCTGCCGGGCGTCAGTGTCTACTCGTGCCGGTCGTCCGTGTCTACTCGTGCCGGGCGTCAGTGTCTACTCCTGCCGGGCGTCCGTGTCTACTCGTGCCGGGCGTCAGTGTCTACTCCTGCCGGGCGTCCGTGTCTACTCGTGCCGGGCGTCCTTGTCTACTCGTGCCGGGCGTCCTTGTCTACTCGTGCCGGGCGTCCTTGTCTACTCGTGCCTGGCGTCCGGGCGTCTGTGTCTACTCGTGCCGGGCGTCTATTTGTGTCGGGCGTACACTGTGTGATTGTTCTTTTAATCATTGCACGCAGCTACAGCTCACACTGTATGACCAAACAGTAGGGCTTCATCGTACAGTGTGAGTTCCCAGCTCACGATGTTTGTTCTCACACTCTACGTCTGGGTTAAATTTCCTGGAAAATTAAACCCAAGCAACATTTCCAGCTGATTGGCTTTGATAGAACATTTTCAAAGTGCGCCATCTTATGGCTGGGAGGAATCAAACTTGTAGCTACCGCCTTCATATCAAACATGACGAAATGGAAACTATGAAAAGAGGAGGAATCTAAGGAAGCATTTTTCACTCATTACTTGAGTAACGCAAAACGACTAAAATGTTTAATATTAGGAAACTGATTAAAAACAAGTTGTTTTTTGTTTCCCTGTTAAAATGAAGAGAAACGCATAAAAAACATATCTCACCTAAAGCCGGGCATACACTGTATGATTTTTTTTTTTCCGCCCTTTTCAGGCCGATTCTCCAGTTGTGCGAGAATTTTTCGATCGGGCCAACTTTCAGCCTGATGGTGCGTTGTGTAGTATAACGGGTGTACTGAGGGGCCATCAGCCTCTAACAACCACCTCCCGATCAGGAATAGTAAAGTAGGGAGAAACTCAAACATGTTTGAAATTCAGTCGACCATCGCAAGGTGGTTGTAGGCAAATCCTTCAGTGCGCAAAAAAGGATTCTTCTTCTTCCTGTCAGAGGTAAACACAGAAGCATGGCGGGTTGGAAATGGAGTTCTTTCCATAAAATTGACAGACCGTAGCAGCTACGTTTGATCAGTCATGTCTTTGTCCAAATACGTCGTTGCCTTTTCTTTTTAGGCCTTTCAGCACAAAATTGCACAAATTGCCAAGGTAGCGTGTTTCCCTCTAGTGAGCTTCATATTCCTCTTCTACTCGCTTGACTTCCTGAAAGACGAGTCCGAGTAGCTCCATGTCACCGCGGAGCTGACTCCCACGTGGTTTTTAGACGTTCAGTGTGAGCAGGTAGCATCAGAGCGTCGGTTCACACAGTGTGAGAACAAACATGGTGAGCCGTGAACTTTTAAACCCTGAGGTTTTGTCGTACAGTTTGAGCTGTAGCTGCGTGCAACAATTGAAAATATCGCACGTGTATGCTCTGCTTAAAGTCGTAGCGAAGTAATATTTAAATGTCAAATCATTCTGGCTTAAACATGTACATAAATGTACTCCTTTTTGCTCTAAAAAAATTATATTTGTAAAACAAATCCTGTCCTAAAATCTGTGTTTTTTTTTTTCATTATCTTATGCTGGTCAGTTAGTTATACGTCAGCTTGAACACCTAAATTCGGCCAATCATATATCAGCGGTCATCTGTCAATCAAATTTTCTCGGTCATAGCATCTTGATTCATGTGTCGCAGCTAATATACGCAATGGTTGAAATAAGAATCATTTCCTTTCACGGGGATGGACGTCTGTGTCTTCAGCAGGCGTAGAGCTAACAGAACTGGCAGCGTTGCGAGGCAAGGGCTCAAACATGTACGGCTGGAAGCCTTCTACACCAAACCAAGCTTCTGCCGCCCTGGCGTCCTCTTCCACAACATCTTCATCCCTGCTTTCCTCCTCTAAATGAAAAATGGATGACAGAGGAGACTCATCCATTACCTCTGACACTAAACTCTTGCGTGTTTCCTCTGTCCATAGCGTTCCTTGACAGTGTCGTTTCTAAGTCAGCAATTTAGTGCTACTTGGTCCCAATGGAATTTCCCATTGGGAACCTGCTAGCACTAAGCTGCTAACTGGTTAGCTAGATGCTTCCAACAAACCGGCTACAACCAATCTTGTTTGCGAACCTTCCGCCATAACAATCCCACCCTCTTGATAAAAGACCAATCTCATTCACTTTATTCACTCATGTAAAGTAGGCACCACTTGGGATAATTCGGAACTGCAACAGTTGGAACAGCCTTTTCTCTACGACTTTAAATGGTCGTGTTGGTTCGCCTTCTCCAGCACTTTTGCTTTGTAGTTGGATTTCCAACCCATCTGCCTGTGCTGCTTAAAAATTCGATAATTTCATGTCAAAAGACCTTTAACACTTAAAATTTTAAACCAAAGCCTATCAGGTTTATGGCATATTAGAGCATTTAGACTTTTAAAACTAAATTCAAATATTCCAACTTTCTTCCTTATTAAAATACTTAGCTTACGTAAAAATAAATAAATAAATAAATAAATAAAATCATCAGCAGAAATTCTTCATCCTGTTTTGTTTCCTGTCCATCAGCGTAAACATGAAATTTAGACACAGATCTGTATTTTTCACTTCTACCGCTTTGATCCGCCTTTTTTAGGTAATGTTTCCTGATGAAAGATAAGCTGCCTGATGTAGATTTCACTCCTATATTTTCTCACCTGCAGCTTTAGATGTGAGCATCTTTTTTTTCCCTCTTCAATTGATTGATATACTATTGATATATAGAAGCTAGATGTTTTATTTCTCTTTAAGGACCTTTAAAATTACAATTTAGAGAGAGGATTAAAAAAAAAGTTAATTCATTCTTTATTGATCTTCCTTTTTCATTGAATGGAAACATATTCCCTAGATTTTTTCTTTTCTTTTTATGTTTCGAAGCATGTTAAGTTATTTATACTCAGTGCGTCGTTTTCTTAAAGGTGACAAAAGGAATAGCCAATTGTTTTTCTGTTTATCAGAGGTGACAGGACCAGTGGCGCAAATGTGCGAGGAGGCCCTGTGTTGCCATAGCTAAATATACATCCCGGACAGCTCCATAATAGGTTCCAGGAAGTTCAGTTGAAAATAAAAACAAAGCAAAATTTCTAGCTGATTGCCTTTGAAAGACCGTTTTTCCTTGCTGAATGGGAAAAATGTGGACTTCAGCATTCCATAGCCGTGATGCCAGTCCAATTGGATAGGCGCACCCTTGCATGTGCCGAACGGGACTGGAGCGAGGTTGACACGCTGCAGAGAGCAACTCTCTGGATAAGAAATGTCTGTGTTTAAAAAATAAAGGATAAACTGAGGAGGCCTTATTTGGTTCCAACTTTTTCAGAAAACAATCTGCCATCTTTGTTCCCCTAATAATAAATATAAAGCTCAGGCAGAAACAAGTGAAAGAAATCTAAAACTTGCAGATATTAATAACCTGCATTGTAAACAGGCTAGAAATAATTTTACTCCAACCAATAGCTCTGATTTGTTCGGAGAAGCAGTGACAGATATGCTCAACGGTGAAAACTGTCCTCTGCTTGGTAGAAAAACACCTGCTATCTTATTTATTGGGAAAGTTGAAGATACTTGAATGGTTTTTCTGTAAACCTAAACCTTTAGAGGCATAAAATCAAAGTGTCAGGGTGAAAAAAGAGCAGAAAAGCACATGATCAGCCAGGTTGTCTTCTCAAACCATCAGTTCTTCATGGTACATCCCCACTAACACCGAGCTTCTGCTGCTACACGCAGGGGCGGATTTAGGGAATTTGGGGCCCTAGGCAAAGACAGGCAGGGGGCCCTTTGAATTGAGAAGACAACACATAAAACAACCCATTCTACAGATAGAGAAATGTTAATAGAATAGACATCCATTATCTGTTCTAGGTTGTGTCCCTCTCTTCTTGTCCCTTTTCTTCTTGTTTTCCTCTCTATGTTTTGTACTCAGCTGACTTTTCATGCTGTCTCTAAAGGAATGAAAGATTTTTTCCAAGCACTAAGCTCACTTAGCTGATTGCTCCTTCCTGTGTTTCCAAAAAGGCCAAAGTAAATAACCCAGTCCTTCTTTTCACTGTAGACAAGCCATGATCTGCTTCTCTGTTCTCCATTTTTCATTTGGATGAAATAATAGCTGCATGAATCATGACAGCAGACAAGATAGAGGAGAGCAGGAGGCGGGGTTACCAATCTACTGGCTCTGGAGAGCAGAGTTCGCTGCTTTTAGATGTTCGCTAAATATGGTGAAGAACGCGCTAAGTTGGCAACACTGCTCTTCGCACTGTTTGTGTTCAAATGGTTTGCTGCTGTCTGTTTGGACCTTTCTGAACATGAGCAGCAAATGGACTGATCCAATATGGTGGACACTGAAGGGGGGGCTGAGAAACACTTAAAATTATTAGCGTTCTGATGGCATTTTAGCAAAATGATTTTTCTTAAAAACATAATAAATATGCACAAATAATGAATAGTTGTATTAATTCCAAAAAAGTAAAAAACAAACAAACAAAAAACAATCCCCTGGACTTTGTTTCCAAGTTGAAGACATTTCCATTCCCATCCAGGAAGCTTTTTCTATTCAAAATCAATCATTTCAGTTCATTTTGGATTGAAAAAGAGTTTTAGCCTATAATTTAGCCTGCCCCATAATACTCCATCGTAGAAAAGGAAACGAGGTTAAAAAAAGCTTAAAAAGAATAATCTATATTAAAAATACATTTTAATTTATCATTAAATAGATGAATCTGAAAAAAAACATTTTGATAACAGAAGCAAAGTTTCTCTCCAAACCTTTTTTTGATAAAATTTTTTTCTTTTCAATTGTTCCTTTATAAAAGGTGATGGAGGGATCGGCTTCAGGAGCAGCTGTTCCAGATGTTCATAACCCCTTAGAATCAGATTTCAGGGTTGCTCGACATTGCCATGAGAACATATCTTCCGTAAAGTTTCGTTGATCAGGCCACAAAAATATTAAATTAAAATACAAATACACGTTGTAAAATAAAAAAGTCAAAATAATTTCCCAAAATTGAAGACACAGACGTCCATCCCCGTGAACACTGGGACAGAACTCAGTCGAAAGGAAATGATTCTTATTTCTTATTTCAACCGTCTCGTATATTAGCTGTGACATATGAATCAAGATGCTATGACCGAAAAAATTTGTTCGACAGATGACCGCTGATATAGGATTGGCCGAATTCAGGTGTAAAAGCTGACGTAGAACTAACTGGCCTGCATAAGATAATGAAAAAAAACACAGATTTTAAGCCAGTATTTTTGTTTTTAATTGAAATTTTCTGTCTGATAAAGAGTACATTTATATATATAATATATATAAATATTTCGCATTTAAAGTCGTAGGGAAATTAGATTTAAATGTCAAATCATTCTCACTAAAAAAAACATCTAGAAATAATTAAAAAATGTCTTAAATAAAGAGTACATTTATATATATAATATATATAAATATTTCGCATTTAAAGTCGTAGGGAAATTAGATTTAAATGTCAAATCATTCTCACTAAAAAAAACATCTAGAAATAATAAAAAAATGTCTTAAATAAAGTGTAATTAGATAATATACGCTTGAAATAAGACAAAGCGATTGTTTTTTTTCCTTATTTTAAATGTAAATTGTCTTGTTCCATTGGCAAAATGTCGCACTTACCTCCTCAATTCAAGAAAAAGGGAACTTAATTTGAGCAAAAATGACTTATTTAGATTTCCATTTTTATATTTTTTTTACAATCTTTGTGTAATTCCTGCTCTAAGTGAGTCGCTCCTTCAGTTAAAGGCAAGTTTTACATTCTCTATACTCCAGTTAACGATTAATCCCTTACTAAATTAGTTGATTATTTCAGTAATCAATTAATCATGATTAATTGTTTCAGCCTTACTGTAATGCCATCACTATTAGACACCATTTTTTTTACGCGCCTATTTAAACGATTGTTTGATCTAGTCTCGGTCCGGTTTGGAGAGCAGCTGCTTTTGTTTCACTCCATTCTCTCAGTTTTAACTTAAACTACATCTGCAGATTTCTTTTCCTGACCCTCCGGTCGGGTTAGCTGTCAACAGATCCCTGATAAAGACCGGCGTCCCTGGGGAGAAGCACTTTATGCATGAGTGGAAGTGAGTGCAATGTGAACAGTAGTGAAGGGGCTTAGTTTTTTTAACCCCCCCCCCCCTCAGGTTAGCACAAAAAACAACAAACCTGGAGCTAAAAGGCGAAGAAATGTGTTTCTAAAGTTAGATAAAGTGACTTTTTTGGCAAATACTGGAATTACTACGAACACGTTAAAGATCAGAGGACATATTTCAGTTGAACGTGATTCCCTCGTCCTTGTCAAACCCTCGGAGCGGCCGGTCTGTGTGGCTGCCCTCGTTTAGCCCATGTTAATAGCGGGGGTGACATGCAGACCCACGGGGGACTCATTTCTGACAGTTGTGGCAAAGCATGAATTAGTGCCTTTGTTTGTTAAGCCAACTCCAGACCGTCTCCCATCGCTCTGAGCAGAGCATTTCGCCGTCCCCTCGGGGATAAACCCGATAGGCATGTTTCCCTGCCGCGGCCTCCACGTGGCAACAGTCGCTAGAAACGCCGTGGCTGTGAGCTTCCTTTGTACTGAAGTCACCTTCTGTTGTCATGGTGAGCTGGTATGTGTTGTCATCAACAAATTTGTGGTTTTTGAGTCTTTCTGCAAGTTGTTTGAGTGTTTGATAATCTCTGCTCCCTCTGTAGGCCGTTGTTAACCATTAAAGTGGGATTCCATCCAGTTACTGATTCTATCTATATCCATACCTCTACGTTCATCCCATCAGACAGCACATGGTGATGTGCATGTGAACACGCATGTGTCCAACAAAACAACAACACAGGACTTTAGCGCAGGGATGGAAATAAGTTACTTTTCTGAGTATCCCTGTATCCAGATACAATGTTAACTTGCAGTGCATTTTTTCACTGTAGATTTCAGATTTCTGGATTATTTGCAGATTAAATAAATAATATCTGTTATAACCTTCAAATATGATCAAATTCATTTAGCATTTAATAGCCCACTGATCTACTAGCATCTGTGATTAAGCTGTAAAATCACACTCCCTGTTAAGATGGAAAAAAGCAGAGCTTCAGGTTATTAATGGTCATTTTCATGCCTTTAATTTCTTTTTTTATTTGCTCATCACATACAAAATGGCATCCATCATCGATGGACGTCAAATCTGATCAACGTCAGGGTTCGGTTTTACACCCGAGCTTCACGGTGTGGACGTGAAATGCCTCAGCAGGCAGTCAGGAGCACAGCTGGGGACACAATCTCAGCCTTCATCTATAGACTGCAGGAGCAGTGGGAGGAGTCTGCTGTTTCAGCCAGAGGCGGGTTTTGGAAATTTGGGGCCCTGAGCAAAGACAGGCAGGGGGCCCTCTGAATTGACAGACAACAAATAAAACAGACCCATTCTACAGATAGAGAAATGTTAATAGAATAGACATCCATTATTTGTTCTAGGTTTTGTCCCTCTCTTCTTCTTGTTTTCCTCTCTATGTTTTGTACTCGGCTGACTTTTCATGCTGTCTCCAAAGGAATGAAAATTTTTCCAAGCACTAAGCTCACTTAGCTGATTGCTCTAGGGTTGTCAAAAGTATCGATACTCAAAAAAGTATCGATACTGAAACGTTGTATCCGGATACAATACTTGTTTTTAAAGGTATCGATACAGTGCTACCACCAGTGGCACCTAAACAGTCATTCATCTACAGTGTTGGGCACGTTACTTTGAAAAAGTAATTAGTTATAGTTACTAGTTACTTCTCCCAAAAAGTAACTGAGTTACTAACTGAGTTACTCCACAATAAAAGTAACTAGTTACTAGTAAAAGTACCTATTGCGTTACTTTTGCGTTTCTCGCCCCCATAACCCTCATCACCCAGCCCCCACCTTCTCGCCGTGTGTGTCCAAAGCCAGCTGAATAGAGCGGACGACAAAGACAAGAACCTGCAGAGAGTTTAGCATTTATTGCAACTCAACGTAAATGACATCAGGGGGGAACGCCATGTGAAGTTTTATAACAGGACATTCAGATCCGGTGAGTATATGAAATTAATAATTGGGGATGTCTAATTCTGAAATCCTGTGTGTTTGGGTTGTTATAGATACTGTAACATCTATCTATCTATCTATCTATCTATCTATCTATCTATCTATCTATCTATCTATCTATCTATCTATCTATCTATCTATCTATCTATCTATCTATCTATCTATCTATCTATCTATCTATCTATCTATCTATCTATCTATCTATCTATCTATCTATCTATCTATCTATCTATCTATCTATCTATCTATCTATCTATCTATCTATCTATCTATCTATCTATCTATCTATCTATCTATCTATCTATCTATCTATCTATCTATCTATCTATCTATCTATCTATCTATCTATCTATCTATCTATCTATCTATCTATCTATCTATCTATCTATCTATCTATCTATCTATCTATCTATCTATCTATCTATCTATCTATCTATCTATCTATCTATCTATCTATCTATCTATCTATCTATCTATCTATCTATCTATCTATCTATCTATCTATCTATCTATCTATCTATCTATCTATCTATCTATCTATCTATCTATCTATCTATCTATCTATCTATCTATCTATCTATCTATCTATCTATCTATCTATCTATCTATCTATCTATCTATCTACTCTGTGTGTGACATAAAATATGGATCTCCATCCCTGCCACAAAGGCCATCAAATAATGTTTAAAATAAAAAATACAGTAGGTTGAGAAGGCAGAGTATCCATCCATCCATCCATCCATCCATCCATCCATCCATCCATCCATCCATCCATCCAGATTTCTCCCTTTCTCCATATAAGCTATCATTTTATCGTTCACGCTCTCCATAGTTCTCCTGTGGCGCGAGCACAGGGCGACTGTTGCGCGCCTTTAGCGAGCATGCGCGTTTCCTGTCGCTTGCGCGGTGAATCGTGCCGCCTGCGCTGTGCGGAGATGCAGGGGAAACTGTATCTGATGGGGAAACGCAGCTGGACGTTACACCAGTATTTCCATGTGGAAAACGCTGTTTAGCTGCTGGAGTCCTCCTCATTCTCCATCTCTCTGTGTGTGCTGTACGTTAACACCCACCAGCAGAAACACCCACCTACCCAACTGACAGACGGAATCTCACTATACATCAGCCAATCTCATCCTCCCCTCTCTCATGACAAGGCGCGCACCTCTGGATGACCTAAAAAATAATCTTTAATATCTCTTAAACAAAAGAATATCTTTTTCTGCACTAACGTTGCACTAACCATTCAGTCTATTTGCAGAGTTTTTTGACGTGGGTGGGGTGTCAGCTTCACGCAGCTGCGCACGAGTCCTATCATGAAAAAAGGTTCATTGTGCGACCTGAGTAACGCGCAGTAACGGGGTGTATGCAATGGTAACTGTGTTATAGTTACAGTCAAAGTAATTAGTTAGATTACTCGTTACTAAAACAAGGTAACGGCGAACGCCGTTAGTCCCATCACTGTTCATCTAAAGTGCAGAATAGAGGACAATGCACTTTCAGAACACTGTGTGATTGAATAATTCTGTGCACTTTTCAGTTTCAGACTTTTTTTGTAAGAGCTGCAGCTGCTGAGAATTATTTTAGTTTCTTAACCGGTTTGGCTAGCCTCATTGTTATGTGTGCAAAGCATAGTCAAGGAAGGAACACTTAATTTTACAACCTTTATTGTATTTATTTATTGTATTTTATTTATTAATGAAAATATTTCTGTAGAATTTTGGAGTCTTTGTTTTTATCCTTGTGGTATGGAAAATGGTATCGAGTATCGAATATTTTCCTTAGTATCGGTATCGAGTTGAAAAGTTTAGTATCACGACAACCCTAGATTGCTCCTTCCTGTGTTTCCAAAAAGGCGACGGCAAAAGTAAATAACCCAGTCATTCTTTTCACTGTAGACAAGCCATGATCTGCTTCTCTGTTCTCCATTTTTCATTTGGATGAAATAATAGCTGCATGAATCATGACAGCAGACAACATAGAGGAGAGCAGGAGGCGGGGTTACCAATCTACTGGCTCTAGAGAGCAGAGTTCGCTGCTTTTAGATGTTGTCGCCAAAGCCTGTAGTAACAAAAAAAGTTGCTAGATTTTGCGCTACGTGCCTTTTTGAAATCAAAATGCTAGAGGGGTCTGAAAAATCGCTAAATATAGCGACAAAAGCGCTTAGTTGGCAACACTGCTCTTTAAATTTAGAAAACTGCCTGGATGGGAAATGAAATGTCTCCAAACTTGGAAACAAAGCCCAGTGGACTGTTTCTTTAACTTTTTTGGAATGACTGTGACCTGGATGACAGAATCTTCATCAGCAAACTGGAGGCGTTTCCATGTAGTGGAAGAAATGAACCCGGCGATGCAAAGCATAATGTCGTCATACATTTCGATTGTGCTTGACCGTAAAAAATAGGAAGTTAGCAAGCTAGCTGTGGCCAATAATGGTAATGGACTGAATTTTTAAGGACTGCTTCAATCAAACGAGTTATTCCTGATTTATAATGCCAGCTAGAGGCAGTGACGGCCCCTCCTGTCCAGATGCATTCAGGATGCCCACAGCGGAAACAGCTGACGCCCCCAGAACCGGCAGAATTAAAGCATGAATTAGATCCTCTGCTGCTGAGGGGAAAACAACCTTTACATGTGAATGTTTGTGTTGGACGGTGTAAAGCAGTCGAGGATCCCTGTGTTGCAGTAGAATGGTCCTTGTTAAAACGCTCAGTCCGTTCTTGTTCTGTTGTTGTGTGAGCCTCTGTGTCGGCGGTCTGCGGTGTCGTGTGTGAACAAAGTCAGGTTGATCTGTACAGTGCATGGTTTCTAAAATCCCCTCAAACCCTGGGGAGTGCCATTAGTGAAGAGCTGAAGGAGTGCAGCAGGTGAAACGAATAGGGAAGCGGGAACACACACACACAGCATTTTACCCCTTTTTTTCTTTCTGTACCTTTCTCCTCTTAATGAAACTAACTTCCTTTTGGCTTTGTTTCTCATATCCGTTGTTTTCCGACGCTACTTGAGATCCTTCTGAAATGAATTCCCAGAATGTTGAACCAGTTTTGTTTCCCCAGCCTTTGACATGAAACTAAACACGGAGTTCTGAAAACGTCTCTCTGTTTGGACGTTCTAATGGCGGGACTGAAAACATGGCCTATGGCTACTATTGATTGAATGACTCTCAGACCTCCCTGGTAAGGCTCTGCTGCAGTTGTTCCCTAAAGAGCGCTGCAGAGTCCAACACTGTCTAAAGAAAAGGAGTCATAATAAGGTTTGCTAGGGTTTCTGTGACGGGGTCATTAATGTTTCAGCCCACCCCCAGCTCTGTCGGAGTTCCCAGCTGTTCCCTGCGCTTCACTCTGACCATCTCTGGTCGGTTCTTCTCATCGCCCTCCTTCCTACCCTCTGGAACAGACTTCTGCTGCTTTATCACTTTATTAAAGTTTTACAAATTCCCTTAACGTGAATTAGAAGTCCTGAACCAGTCACATTTAAAATTTCTTTAGAAATTTTCTAGAAACTTGGGAGATATTATCATCAGACCCTTCTAGTGCTCACATTAAAGGATTTTTTTTGATATCATGTATGGTTTGGCTGTGCAGCTTTTAAAATTAGTCTTTGTCTGCCATTGTTCTGCCAAATGATTCTATCCTACAAAATCACATAAAACATTTTACAGTTCAAATACTAAAGCCCAATGAATGAGTTATTTGTATGTATTTATGTATGTACTGTATATATACATGAGGGCTGCAACTAATGATTATTTTAAAAATCGATGAATCGGCCCATTATT